>NC_137916.1:24405778-24473278 GCF_963457725.1 Sprattus sprattus | reverse complement strand
CTTTCTCTCTCTCTCTCTTTCTCTATCTCTATCTCCCTCTCTGTCTCTCTTTATCTCTCACCCTCTCTCTCTGTCTTTCTCTTTATCTCTCACCCTCTCTCTCTGTCTCTGTCTGTCTCTCTCTTTCTGTCCCTCTCTCTCTCTCTCTTTCTGTCCCTCTCTCTCTCCCTCTCTCTCTGTATCCCTCTCTCTCTCCAGTCTTAGCTTAGGCAGCCGAGAGGCTCTCTGAAGCATGGAGGCTGACCCAGACTGTGAGATATATTTACCCGTCTGACAGCACTCCGAAATAGCTGACCTGGAAGACGGGGCCTGCAAAGTGCTGAGCTGAGAAATGCTGGAGCCTCACAGCACAGCTCAGTGCTGGCCAGCCTTAGACTGCAGGACCGAGAGAGAGACCGGGAGGAGTGAGGAGAAGAGGCCATAGAGAGAGGGATCGAGAGAGGGATCGAGAGATAGAGAGATAGAGAGAGGGATCGGGAGAGAGAGAGATAGATAGAGAGAGAGAGAGATAGAGAGAGGGATCGAGAGAGAGAGAGAGATAGAGAGAGGGATAGATAGAGAGAGGGATCGAGAGGGAGAGAGAGAGATAGAGATAGAGGGATAGAGAGAGGGATAGAGAGAGGGATAGAGAGAGGGATAGAGGGAGACGAAAAGAGAGGAGAAGGACAGGCACCCGGGTTAATCAGCTGCTGCCTTCAGAAACTGCTGCAAGGGAGCTGATGATCACACACCACACCCAACCCTACCCTACCCAACCCCCACCCTCAGCCCCACCACACCCAGGCGAGGGTGAACATTACAGAGAGCCAGTGGGGGCGGCAACCACCCTCCCCCTCTGCTCTGCTGTGCTCTGCTCTGGACGATCCATAAAATGACGTGCACTTCAGGAGATGGATTTCAGATGTGTGTGTGTGTGTGTGTGTGTGTGTGTGTGTGGAGAGCGAGTGTGGAGAGTGAGTGAGTGAGTGGGTGAGTTCAGGACCTCTCAGGTTTCACAATCGCATACTTTACTCGCATTACCTCGGAGGGGGGACACACTCACGGCTTACAGATAAGGGACAATAAACACAATGAAGACCTAGTGGTGTGTGCTTTTTTTTCTTGTGTGTGTGTGTGTGTGTGTGTGTGTGTGTGTGTGTGTGTGTGTGTGTGTGTGTGTGTGTGTGTGTGTGTGTGTGTCGTGTGTTTGTGAGAGAACTGCCCTTGAGGTTTGTATTTCTGCACCCCCGGCTAAGCCTCGGTGCCTGGCTTCTATGTTAGGGCCCTGGTAATGCTATAGCTGGCTGGAATGTCTCAGTTCTGCAGTTCTCTGATGAATTATGCTACTGTGGGCTTCATTTAGAGTACAGGCTCACGTGTCGGACTGTTCCTCGGAGCACGTTCCTGTGGCGTCCCCATGGCGTGGCCGTAGATGGGCTTTATCCAAATTCAAGACGTTTTTGGATGAGGGACAATCATACTTGCCGTAACTTGTGCCATTATGCAACTGCGCTTCTTGTTTTGCTGTTTGCTAGAAAGGCCTGAGACCTGAGTACATATCTCACAATCTCATGTTTCATTTATCTGATGGAGACTGCAGTCGGCATTGATATGACTTCAGCATGTGGACCTGGATGTAACAATGCTGTCCACGGTATTTTAAAGACGTCTATATGACTGAAGACTAGGAAAAACCAAAGAGTAATGACTCTCCAGGGCAACGGTTAATTATCAAGTCCAGTTTATCATTTCGACTTTAGGCCATGTAACACAAGCACACTGGAACCGTAATTCTAGTCATAATCCAGAGCTGAACATGTGTCTTCTGTTTAAAATGATGGAAGGACCCCCTACCCAAATCCAAATGGATGGGTTCCAGGTGTGTTAGGCTACGTCAACACCAGTACGTTTTCATTTTAAAACAATGTTTAAAAGCCAAAACAATTTGTCCAGACGAGCGTTTCAACTCTTTTATCAGAAAGAATCTCCATCGATACTGAAAATGGAAAAACCTGTCCAGAAAAGAATCATGTGATAGGAGTGTGACGAATCAGGGAAGGATGCATGATGACTGATGAGAAGCAGTCACCAAGCGAACGTGGGTGTCTGCGTCATTGTTTTTAAAAGTCTCCATTACTGCCCATCCACACTTAAATGCAACCCAACATAGTGCCAACATAATTTCCAAAATGTGTGTGTGTGTGTGTGGGTGCGTGTGTGTGTGTGGCTGCGTGTGTGTGGGTGTGTATCCTTTCCGCTCCATGATGAAGGTCGTCCCTCAGACCTGCTGAGCAGCCAACGTCGCACATCTTGCTCTCATCGGGAAAGAGGAAGCTTGGGGGAGGTGTGTGTGTGTGTGTGTGTGTGTGTGTGTGTGTGTGTGTGTTGGCGTGTGTGTGTGTGTGTGTGTGTGTGTGTGTGTGTAAAACTGAACAGGCTTCTTTATGGGAGCCTCTCTCCTCGGCCATATTTCTTCTCTTAACTGCGTTTGGTGGCTCCTCCAGCCATCGCTGGACTGGGGGATGGGGTGTGTGTGTGTGTGTGTGTGTGTGTGTGTGTGTGTGCACAACACTCATCAGGCCCAGGTCACCTTCAGCCTCCCTCCGCAATCAACCTCTCCACTGAAATCAGATGCAAATTATTATGGCTCCGTCTTCAGTGTGTCTTCCCATATGAACAGCTGATCTGGGATCCAAAATGGGTGCTGTCGCAGTGGCTGTCCATCTCTCCAGTGAAACCAGCAGCCATTATTATCGCTCTGCGTGCGACATGGCTCACAATATGAGCAGCTGATCCTCACAGAGTTTTGTACAGGCCCACGACGTTGGTTTTCTCACCTCATTATGAGCCAGAATGGGAGCTGTCTCTTGAGATGACACACACACACACAGCCGCAAACCTGACACACACACACACACACACACACACAGGCGCAAACCTGACATACACACACAGACGCGCAAACCTGACGCACAGACGCAAGCTGGACACACCAGCCTCAAACCCCCAAATTCCTGGTGGGGAATTCTCTTGGCTCTGTGTGGTAAACCACTGCAGCGGATGCTATAAGTCTCCAATGTCACTGGCAATGAGAAGCTATTAAATTAGTAATTAGATAAATGTCTGGGCTCGTTAATCATTCGGTTGGGTGTGGGACGAGGTCCATGACTCTGTGACATCTTGGGAGTCTCTCTTGAGAACATAGGAGATCTTTATTTGACATGGTGTTCTTGCATCATGGAGGGTTCTATGAGACCCCTATTACATTTTGTAATTTTTGTTGTGTTATTTTGTTTTATAATTATTTTTTGCCCAGACACCATTCCACTGACTGTGTTCTCGATCGTCATCATTTGCCACCTTGTCTTTCTCATGACTGCAGCTGCTTTTGACTGAATTAAATGTAGTATACTCAAATGTAGGAGGCATTTACGCACTATTGTGTATTTGATGTGTACTTTGTATTTTAAATTTTTAAGGCTGTTCGCATGAGTCTCTCCCATGCACTGTCATTTGTTTTGCTCATGTTTCTCTTCCTCTTTCTCTCTCTTCCTCTTTTCCTCTTTTTTTTCCCTCTCTTTTCGGCACTTCCCCTTACCTCTCCCCCCTCCTCTTCCACCCTCCAGTTGGCATCCCCACCATAAAGTGGTGCGGGGCGGAAGGCGACTACAATGTGATGGTGATGGAGCTGCTGGGACCCAGCCTGGAGGACCTCTTCAACTTCTGCTCCCGCAAATTCAGCCTGAAGACCGTGCTGCTGCTCGCTGACCAGATGGTAAGGCTGCACAACAGGGCACACCCACTCGTGACCTCTGACCTTTGACATCCGAGACCCCTTTCTCTAGTGTAACACAATCACCTTTTAAGGGTGTGTGTGTGCAGAGAAGCAATCACTCAATAAGCATGTAAATTAACAAAGCATTGCAATGTTAAACATTGTTGCATCTTCAAATAATTTCATTGTTTGGCCACCTATTCCATCTTCAATGTGCTCAAAATTTTCCATTAAACCATACGCCCTAAGAGAAACGCGTCCATGATTCAGTGTAGTACACATTTGCATAGATCCATAGATGTCATCACTGCCTGTTTTATTGCCCATAGCTGTAGCGTGCCTCAGGGCAGCTGGCTGTCAACGACTCCTTTGTTCGGAGTTTCATCTCCTGGTCCGCCTGTATTTGCGTGGCTGTATTTACTTTGCATCAAGTCGACTCACCTGCTGTGCCATCAACACATCCTGCCTGCTTGCCTCAACCGGTCTCTCATGATCTCCCCACCCCCCCTAGTCACCTGTTTTGTTCTCTGTCCGTCCGTTTGTCTTTTTGTCCGTCGGTCCGTCCGTTTGTCTGTCTGGCCGTCTGTCTGTCCGTTTGTCTTTTTGTCCGTTGGTCCGTCCGTTTGTCTGTCTGGCCATCTGTGTTTATCTTCCCATCTCACCCACTCTTTCTCTCCCACAATCTCTTTATTTTTCTGTACATTTCTCTAACTTCCTTTAATTTCCCTCTTCTCTCTCTGGCTGTCTGACTCTCCCGTGCCCACAGATCAGTCGCATTGAGTACATCCACTCCAAGAACGTCACACACACACAAACACACTCTCACACACACACACAGAGAGACTTTAATAAAAGTGTGTGCTGCATATCTGTTCACAGATCAGTCGCATTGAGTACATCCACTCCAAGAACTTCATCCACAGAGACGTGAAGCCTGACAACTTTCTCATGGGCCTGGGGAAGAAGGGCAACCTGGTCTACATCATCGACTTCGGCCTGGCCAAGAAGTACCGCGACGCCCGCACCCACCAGCACATCCCCTACCGCGAGAACAAGAACCTCACCGGAACCGCCCGCTACGCCTCCATCAACACCCACCTGGGCATCGGTCAGCATACCCCGCGCACGCATGCATGGGTTTTTTAATAGTTCTCCGTATTGTTGCAAAATTACCATATTGCCAAAATTACCATTGACATAGCCAAGGCCTATTAAACAAATGTTTTGTACAGACGTGACTACAGTCCTGATCCAAATGAAAAAGGGTGTGTGTGTGTGTGTGTGTGTGTGTGTGTGTGTGTGTATATATCACGTATACCACGTATACTTTATGCTAGTGTTTCTATACTCTGTACATTATGTACGTACGCACCTTCTACCTTTTAAGTTGAGTCACATGCTTGTCCTCCCTCACCCCCTAGATCAGATTTTTGTGTGTGTGTGTGTTTGTGTGTGTGTTTGAGTCATCCTGCCTAACAGCCCTGTACCAGCCCGGGCTCACACACTCTTGTTTCTCCTCCCCTCACCTGTCCACCTCCAGAGCAGTCCCGGCGTGACGACCTGGAGTCTCTGGGCTACGTGCTCATGTACTTCAACCTGGGCTCTCTGCCCTGGCAGGGCCTCAAGGCGGCCACCAAGAGGCAGAAGTACGAGCGCATCAGCGAGAAGAAGATGTCCACGCCCATCGAGGTCCTCTGCAAAGGATACCCCTGTATGTACCACACACACACACACACACACACACACACACACTTTGTGATTTTAGCCTGACGAATTGAATTTGAAAATGAATTTGTGTGTTTAGCTCAACAGTTCAGTTTGGGGGGAAGGCCTGTTTTTCTGTCTGGGTTGTGCTCAGTAGTGGCCTATGGTCATGGTGTGGTGTGTGATGTTCTGTTGACATGAAAATAGTCTAGTCTGAGATATGGAAGAGAACGGCCTTAAGTTTAAAGACAGTATTAGCCCGTGCCCCATGTAACCATTTCCCCCAGGATTTGCTGCAGTTCAGCGGGGAAATGGGTAATGCGTATTACGAAAATGGGCAGTCAATGTATTAACACACAGATTGAGCGCCAAAAGCACTCAGCCCCTTCCAATCCAGTTTAGTGTGTGGTTAACAGCTGTAAGTGTTGTACAAGCATATGGTGGAGCAGACTGGCAAACGTCACTGTGAACCTACAGTCAAAAGTTTGGACAAAAGGTGTTTTTTTTTTGTTTTTTTTTTTACTTTTATTAATTTGTACTTTGTAGATTTATACTGAAGACATTTAAACTACAAAAGAAAAAATATGGAATGATGTACTAAACAAAAAAGTTTCATCTACCATGTAGAAAATAATACAACTTTTGACTGGTACGGTACCTCAGCGGGCGGGCTGACTGACACCGGGGTCTTGAGGTAGTGAACCGTGTGTCAGAAGAGAGGGTTTGCTTGGCTTAGTTACTTTGGAAATGGACTCTGACCCTACTCTGGAAAGCAAAAATACGTTATGAGATTGGTGCTCAATCCTTACACTGGAGTCCAGTTCCTCGACAGACTTGTCTCGCTTCCTTGTTCTAATTAGTTGTCACCTAACTGAAGGACTGATTGTCAGTGGGACTGGCTTTGCCTTCCTTTGTAAGAGTGGTATACCTAGTCCTTTGGTGAGAGTGTCCAATGTCGGACCTGTTGAAGTGATCTTAACCGATGTTTCCTCTCTTCCTTCCTCAGCGGAATTCGCCACGTACCTCAACTTCTGCCGCTCGCTGCGCTTCGACGACAAGCCAGACTACTCGTACCTGAGACAGCTGTTCAGGAACCTCTTCCACAGACAGGGCTTCTCCTACGACTACGTGTTCGACTGGAACATGCTCAAGTTTGTGAGTATTCTGCAGGGCACTGTCTGTGTGTCTGTGTGTGTGTGTGTGTCTGTGTGTCTGTGTGTGAGTGGAGGGGGGGCGATGAGTCTTAGACTGTAGGAGTAGGTTGAATTATACACAAGGATAGGTTGGTGTTTGCAAATGGAAGGAATGTGTGTGTGTGTGTGTGTGTGTGTGTGTGTGTGTGTGTGTGTGTGTGTGTGTGTGTGTGTGTGTGTGTGTGCGCGCTGTGCAAGTATGCGTATATACTTGATGGTGACGGCAGCAGTTAAGCTGTGTGGGTTGGCTGGAGGCCAATAGTGTGGTCTCTGGTCTGCTAATCTGGGTTGGTCTCAGAGACAACGACTCCGATGCAACATGACAGGAATGAACTCCACCGCACCAGAGAATCCTGCAGCTACCTGATCTCTCCCTCTTCACCATCACTAAAGCCTAGTAGCGCTCCTCAGTGCCAGGGGGTTAGTGTCTGATCCTGGGAATAGGTGTTATAAGCCCCAACACTTTACTGTGGCCCACAGGTGTGGCCTGTCAGGTGTATTTGATGCAGTAGTTTGTGTGTGTGTGTGTGTTTGCTAAACGTGTGTTTGTGCCTTTGTTCAACATTGTGTTACAGTGAGTAGATTCCCCCCCCCTCATCTGAGCGTGATTTTGTGAGTTCATATTTTCATTGGTGTGCTGGGATGATATTTTGGAACAAGTCGGTGAGAACACAGCTTCTAACCGTTCGTGTGTGTTTGTGTGTGTGTGTGTGTTTGTGTGTGTGTGTGTGTGTGTTTGTTTATTTAGGGAGCGAATCGTGCAGCAGAGGACGCCGAGCGCGAGAGGAGGGATCGTGAGGACCGGCTGAGGCACGGCAGAAACCCGGCGGCACGCGGCATGCCATCAGCCTCAGGCCGACCCCGCGCCACGCAAGACGTGCCACCCCCCACGCCACTCACACCCACCTCACACACAGGTGAGCTGCCTTAAAAAACACACACACACACACACACACACACACACAAAACATTAATCTTTGGTGCACTTGACTAACAAAAATACACCTATTTACACCCAATTCAGTCCCATGTGAACACACAAGCACACTCCCTCACCCTCAGGTCTTTTCCTCTTTCTCTCTCGCCCACACTAACACACACACACACACACACACACACACACACAGAGAGACACATCGTGTTGTCTCTGATGAAACTGTTGCCTCACAGGGAGCTCTTCCTCCTTCAGGCAGTTGGGCGAGGCTGGTCTTGTCCTGACAGTAAGGATGGTCATGTCCTGACACTGAGGCTGGTCATGTCCTGACAGCCATGTTCCTTTTATCCCACCAAGCTGAAAGAAAAAAGAAAAAAAAACTACTATTCAGCTGACTGAAAGGCTGCTCAGTGCAACAATCCCGCAAATTTGTTGAGACTATCTGGACCATTGTGATGACTGACCCAGGCACCCAGTACGAGCTCTCATCACTCCTAAACCTCCAGCAGTGTGTGAGAGAATGCTGAAAATATGAGAAGCATCCAGGGTATGACTGCCTGCCCGCCTGCCTGCCTGCCCGCCCACCTAGTGAGGGGAACTGTAGAGCTAACAGGCGTGTACTGGCAGAGCCCACGGTCCGTGGTGGCGGTGGAATGAGAACTATGCTGAGGCCGTTGCTGCGTCACACTGAGACAGAGACAGCTGTTCCGTTGCTCAATTCTCCACCACTTCTGTGTTCCCTCCACTGGAAACTACAGGATGTTGGGTGTCGTCATCATCCTCCTCTCTTTCCTGTTCCTCTGGACTCCACTCTGCTTCCTCTTCTTTAAAAGCACTCAGCCTGTCTCATCAGAGGGGGAGGGGGGGGGGGGGGGGCAGCACACCCAGGTGCTTCTCTCTTTCAGCCTGTTCCTTTCATCATCTGAGAGAGATGATTGGTTCAGAGGTCAGCTTCCCTCAGAGGCGACGCTGGCTAGCGTGATGCCGGGAGTGGACAAGAGTTGTGTTTCAAGAGGGCGAGGTCTCCTCCTATGTCATCAGATAAAAGCCACAGTAATGAATGCAGAGATCAGTGGAGGTTTGCAGTAATTCACGATTGAGTCACAATGCAGAAAGACATCTTTTTATTAATTCATCTAAAAGCGCCTTAGCGTATCGTGGCTAACCTGTTAACGCTCTGCTGGAAAGCTAGCGGCTAATTTTGAATTGAGCTGTTAAAAAAAGAAAAGGGATTCTTCCAGTGGGACATTGTTTGTGAAAGGAAATGGCGAAAGGATGGAAATAAAGACAAGCTTTCATCACACACTGCGTTGCTGTTAAGTAATGTGAGGACATTTTTCAGTGTTTTAATTAGTCAAATCTGAAATTGGGCACGGCTGTGACTACCTCAGGCCCTGTCTAGTTGGTTGCACATCGGGGTCCTGCGCAGACTGTTTGTGGCCAGGTGGGGCCTTAGATGGCTGACTGTGTCCTGGGAGAGGCCAGCACCGCCAGATGGGCACGCTCACGTCTCCTCTGACTCTCTGACGTAAATGCCCACTTCCTGTGGCGCTCTGTGGGCCGTGAGTTAGCTGGTCTGGGTGAGGTAATAGCTGATGAGATTACAGGGTGGCAGGGTGGCTGAGTGGCGGCCTTGTTTGAGTCAGGCAGGCAGGCAGGCCGTGATGAAAACCCTTGCGGCTAACGCGCTCTTGTAAAAGCCTCCGCAGCACTGCTGTCAGGCACCGGGCGGCGTGCGTCACACAGCCAGATGTGACTGCTGAAATGAAAGGGGCTTTTTTTATTTCGCGTTTTAAACCGGCAGAGTGGTTCCTCTGGAGCTTTATGTTTTAAGAGTTACTGCTGCATGATAATTCCCACTTATTACTATTGACCAGTTGATTGGTTTTGTGCATACTATTGATTAGACAATCCAGTTCAATGTTTTCTATTTTTTTTTTGTGGGTCATTCTTTTTTCTTTCTTTCTCTTCTCTTTTTTTACTGACATGATGTTTCATGTTTTTGTTTGTTTTGAAGTTTCACATTCACTGTTTTTTTATTTCTGTTCATCTGGTTTCTCCTGTTCATAGACTCATGCCTCTTCCAAATGCAAGGGCTTGCCATGTAGCACAGAAATACTGATAAAAATCCTCACTCTATGGGAAGCTGAAGTCATATGTTCTCTCTTTCTCTTTCTCTCTCTCTCTCTCTCTCTCTCTCTCTCTCTCTCTCAGGCATGGAGCGGGAGAGGAAGGTCAGCATGAGACTGCACCGCGGCGCCCCCGTCAACATCTCGTCCTCAGACCTGACGGGTCGGCAGGACACCTCGCGCATGTCCACCTCACAGGTAAGGTGCCCCCCCCCCGTCTGCCGCCCCGTCTAAAGTGCCTCACCTGCTCTCAGAAGAAGGGGAGAGCAATTTAACATGCAAACATGCAGCTGGCTTTGGGAAGATAGTGGGTATGTGTGGTTTTGCACACTCCTCCTTTCACACACACACACACACACACACACACACACACACACACACACACACACACACACAATTTAAGCGAGTGTATCTGTTTTTATTTTAAATGGTGCGTGTGTGTTAGGTGTGTATTGAGTTAGCACTTGCTGAAGCCTAATGTCGTTCCTAAGGGTGCCTCCCAGGGTGCTAGTGCCAGGCTGTCTGTGCCCGTCTAGCTGACTTGCCGGCTGGCATGGCACAGTTGGGCTGGCACTGCCAATAGGCTGAGCTTGTGTGCTGGCATGCTACTTTCCCTCAGGCCTCCTGAAAGATGGAAGGAAGAGAGGCTCCACAGAGAGAGAGACTGCTCACACGCACTTCCTCTTCCTTTTCACGCTCTTGTCCAGCGTTGAGCCATCGGTACTGTTGAGCTTGCTGTGGTTCCAGCCCACTGGTGTCACTGTAGGTTATGAATGCAAGGCAGGATTAAGAGTGAAACGGGCAGAGTGCGTTAGTCACATGATCATGTAGGATGTAGGCTAGTTTTGGTAACTCTGTAGTCACCTTGAATACAGAAAGTATTTCCTTCTGCTCTCAGCTTCATATACTCCGTAAAGGTTAAAACCATCTTATTTAGATCGGTGTTGCACAAGCCCTTTAGCTCTACTGAAATACTGCTCCAGGCTGTACAGAATCCCTGTTTACAATGAGCACCTACAACTAATCACTCAGACTGTAACTGTGGGGTCACTGGGAAGCGAGTGTGTGCTTTCATTATTGCTGCTTTTAACTGGAACTGTTATGTCAAGTCTCTCCCCCACCTCTCATTCTTTTATGATAGTGTTGAAACTCTTGTCCCTGTGATAATCTCTCTCTCTCTTTCTTTCTTTCTTTCTTTCTTTCTTTCTTTCTTTCTTTTTCTCTCTCTTTCTCTCTTTTTCTCTCTTTCTTTTTTTTCTCTTTCTCTCTCTTTCTTTTTCTCTCTCTCTCTCTTTCTTTCTTTCTTTCTTTCTTTCTTTCTTTCTTTCTTTCTCTCCTCTTAGTCCTCATCCAGGAGTCTCTGTTGTTTTAAGTGTCTTCTGGTCCTGTCAGAGCACTGTACTCGGATGGGCTTTGTTTTTTGTTTTCATTGTGTCTCTGTCTCTGCTCACAAAAACGGATGTCTTCTCCTCCTCCTCCTCCCTTCCCTCCCCCCCCAACATCTGACCACCACCCCTCAGAATAGCATTCCCTTCGATCATCATGCCAAGTAGCTGCTCGACACGTTCTGGTGTGACGGCACGCCCGGGTGAGTGACAGCAGGGTGCCATTTTGTTTTTCTTAATCCCTCTGGACTACCTTTGCCTACCCCTGTCCCCCCCACCTCAGACCTACCAGCCTATAATGCACAGCTGATGCCCCCTCACCCCACCCCACCTCACCCCACCCTACCCCAGCCGCTGCACACAATACCAGCTTTTCTGGACCAGCTGTGGTCCAGCGTTGGAACTTCAGCACCAACATGATCACGTGTGGCTTGGATGTCTGTAAGAAAACCCGTCCAGGAGCAGGAAATGGGTTTTTGCGTCTATCTCGACACTGGGGAATGTAGTTTTAGTAACCCGGACAGTGTTCTGATTGAACGTGTATGGCTGGATAGAGGGGTCTCAAAAACACACGCACAGGCTCTATGGAGTGTGAGGCTGTAGGCTGCAGTGCTGTTTCGTCGTCAGCCTCAGATGGGCTGTTCACAGCAACCCGGCGTGCGCTGCAAGTTGACCACCGCGAGGGGAATCTTGGGTTTAGTGTTCTCCGCGATGTCACTCTCGTTATTGCGCAAGAAGTTCTGGACAAACTCTGTTGCATTGTTTTTTTTAAATTAGTCTGCAGGGAAACTTTTTTCCTTTGTTTGTTTTTGGTTAAGCCCATTAGCACAGCATTAGCGTTAGCACACCACTGAGCCTCCAGGCCAGACACAATTACCGGTTTGGACAAACTTGGTAAAGCTCAAACGTCCCAATCTTAACTCAAGTTTTCAAATGCCAAAAAGTAGTTGATGCCGTAACATTAATGGGGCCATACTTGGGTTTGCACGTTTGCTGATCACCATAGGAACAAAGTGTTTCATTTCAGACGTTTGACCCTCTGCAAGCATCTTACAGACTAACTTCAGGCTATATGGCAAGCCAGTTGTGGTTGTTTTTATTCTATTTGCCAGGGACAGCTGAGCCAGTGTTTATGCTGAAGTAAACTTCCTGTCTGGCATCTAAAGGCTAACAGCTGCAGCTGTATGTACTTAAAGATGGAACACAACTAAAAGATGTACTGAATCACAACACAACACAACGGATCTATGGCTCTTTTCTCATATACAGCGTACAACAAACCTGGCTACGGGGGGGGTCTGAGTCCCTGCTGTGGCCAGGTTGCCATGGGCAGCAGGGTGATCCTGGTTGCGCAGTGACCCCAGCGCGTAATGTGTTAACGTGGGCTAGTGAGAGTGTAATTCTGCAGCAGATGCCCGCGTTTAGCCGGCGACTCACAGATGGGCAGCAGGATAAGAACCTGGCGGATTAGAGCAGCGCACTTGCAGCCCCCAGTCAATGCGTGTATAGGCACGTTAATGGAGTTTGGTTTTTAACAGTGGAAATAGCTCAAAATGTCAATATGAGGCTCTTTTAAGCACCGGCGTAGGGTGGGGAAGATGGCGGGAATGATCTGGGGGTTATTGGAAATCAAGGAATCTTGAGTTCAGCAAATTTGGTGGTACGCATAAATGAACAGTAGCATTTGCTGGCATACCACTAGCATACCATACCACTGGCATACCATAGACGTCGACTGACCTTACTTCATACAAACCAGTTATTCAGTTATCTTTAAAAGCAACATGTCAACGAGAGTTCCAGTCTCTGCTCAAATAATGCAGCTTCTTCAACCGTGCTTTCGAAGAGGGGATGGGTAGTTCAGGTTCAACACGAACGATCAATTACAGATTCAAAACCTATTTTGACCAGCCCTGAAAACACTGGTGGCCATTCATGTAGTAATGTAGTGTATTATAAATGCCGTTTAAACAGGCCCTGTTCTGTGATTGAGAGGGATAGATATGCAAAAACACACAAGCGCACACACACCCCTCTGGTACACACTCTCCAGGGCTGTTTTGACGCGTCCAAACTGGCTCAGGATACAGCGATTACACACAAGGGCGTCGACAAAAAGAGTTCCACCCAAATGAAATCCCTTTTCTCCCTGAGGTGCTGTTTGACATGCTTACATGGTGGATCCGCCTCCTTTTAAACAGTAGTTAATCTATTTGCTTTAGTGAAACGTCCACCCTGGATCTAGTGGCATTGTACTTGGTCCCGCCACATATGGACACTCGTTCATGCCGTCGTGCTCCCATCTGCTCCAACTGGTGCGTCCCTATGGTCCCGTAGTTCCCTGGGCCACCAGAAGCTGGCCTCGTCCCCTCTCACCCAGAGCTGCAGTAAAAAGCGCCTTACTGGAAACTCCCCTGGACCGCACACAGCACGCTTATCCCCCCCAGCCCCAGCACTAGCCCCAGCCCTAGCACTAGCCCTTAGCCTAGCCGTGGTTGTGGCTGTGGCTGGTCAGTTGAATGCTATGGCTGAAGCTGGTCAGTTGACTGCTGTGGCTGGTCAGTTAACTGCTGTGGCTGAAACTGGTCAGTTGACTGCTGTGCCTGTGGCTGGTCAGTTGACTGCTATGGCTGAAGCTGGTCAGTTGACTGCTGTGGCTGAAGCTGTGGCTGGTCAGTTGACGGATGTGGCTGGTCAGTTGACTGCTGTGGCTGGTTAGTTGACTGCTGTGGCTGTGGCTGGTCAGTTGACTGCTGTGGCTGGTTAGTTTACTGCTGTGGCTGTGGCTGGTCAGTTGACTGCTGAGGCTGGTCAGGTCATGGGGTTTAAAGCGCGTAGGCGTACGTGCTGCTGAAAGGAGAAGCCAGGGCCCCTGCTGCAGTTCAGAGCTGCTGATTGTGTGCTCCACTGCGCCCTCTGCCTGCGTGTTTGTGCGTGTGTGCTCCCTTTTGGCTTGATCTCAAGTCTAATCTCTCTTCCTCAATTTGTTTTTAATCTGTTTCCTACTCTTTGTGTGTCTTCCTGTTTTCAGTATGTGATATCAGTCTGGGTGTGAAGTGTGTAGTGTGATGTGCGTGTGCGCGCGTGTGTGTGTGTGTGTGTGTGTGTGTGTGTGTGTGTGTGTGTGTGTGTGTGCGTGTGTGTCCCTCTCTGCTTTGAGTTTGGCTGTGGCCTGCTGACTGCTAACAGCTCTCCAGCATGCTCACAAGGGTTCTCCCCTCTTCCCAGTCTGGTCTCACCCTCACCCCCATCCACTGTTGAAGCGTCTCCCCGTCAATGCACCTCCTGACCTGACACCCCCCTTTTCAGCTTTCCGTCCTGGTTGGTCATGATACGATTACACTTCATAGTGTACACCCCCTATGGTGATGGCAGGGTTTTTTTAATTGGTCATAGAGACAATTAATTGTAGCGTAGGAGTGTAGGAATATATTCTTTTGCATTGCCTCCAAGTTTGAAGCATTTTCCCATTGTGATGAGTGGAGAAAGAGGACAGTCATGAGATGTGGCTGCAGTTAAGCTATGGCTGCTTGCTTCACCTTGGCAGCCCTTTTGTTCTGTTTCGCTGTGTCCCCCTCCCCCCTCGCTGTTCCCCGCCCTCTCCCTCGCTGCCTCTCATTCATGGCTCTCTCTCGCCCCCTAGAGGTCAAAAGCTGCACCACCACTGGCTTGATCTCTGTGTTGCTCACACATCCAGCATGGGCAAGTTCATTCAAGAAGAGGGAGGGGGGAAAATTCCCACATTAAGTAATTTCTGAATTCTGCTTATGCAAGTACAGACAAAGCTGTGTGTGTGTGTGTGTGTGTGTGTCTGTGTGTACAAAGTCTTAAATCCTTCTTTTGTCCTCTGTCCTGGACAAATCCCTCTCTTCTACACAGTGGAGCTGATACTTTCTCCAAACACCATACAACAGCACAACATAATACAACTCAACACAGCAGAATATACTCAGTCAGTCCTCCATTCAAGGAGTACATTTACAGAACCATTTGTTTCTTGTTCCACCAAAAATCAGAAATGGATGAAAAAAAAAAAACGATGAACTTGATAAACTTCAGTAATTCATCTCACTTACTGTTTCCACTGACCACACTTTTCAGCTAGGTGTGTGTGTGTGTGTGTGTGTGTGTGTGTGTGTGTGTGTGTGTGTGTGTGTGTGTTTGAGGAGTGAGCATCTGTGGCGTGAGCATCTGTGTGAAAGTGTGTAGGAGCATGACTGACCACACTTGCTATAAAGAATTCAGCTTGGCCTTCCGTGTGTCCCATGGTGCAGTGCTCCTGTCCCCAGCTGTCATCCATGCTCAAACTTGGAGAGCTAAGGAGAGTTAGCTGCCATTCTGAGAAAGCTCACACGTAGTCAAAGTTCACAGTGAGAAACTCTGAGTTCCATAAACACACAGTGGATATCTGTAGGTAGTGAAGGCCATTTGTCTGGTGCTAAAACTAATGCTAATGTCTCTCTCTCCATCTCTCTCTCTCTCTCTCTCTCTCTCTCTCTCTCTCTCTCTCTCTCTTCCTTCCCCAGGCTCTGTCACGCGTCACCCCCAGTGGCCTGCAGTCTGCGGTACCTCGATGAGACCAGAGCTCCCCCTCCCTCTGCGCCCCCAGCACACCCCACCTTCCCACCCCTTCACTTGTCGCCGAGGGCAACGGCCCCCTGATGGCCCAAACACCTTGACCAGGATATCCAGCAGCCGATGACGATCTGTTGCGGGAAAGACGGGAAAAAAAACAGAGAAAAACACGAAGAAAAACTAAAAAATAACGACACAAAAAACGACAAAAGTGCGCACACACTCACAAACACAACCATGAATCTGCAACCCCAGCCAGTCGAGGACCAGACACTTACAGTCCTCTCACCTTCTCTTCCGAACAGCGCTCGGTCTAGCCATACGTCATGCTAGCCCTCATGGTGGGGAACATGAACAAGACTTGCGCGCACACACACTCACACACACACACACACACACACACACACTCTCTCACACACACACACACACGCTTTTACACACACACACACACACACACACACACTCATACACACACACACACCTAGACACCTACACACACACACACCTGCACACATCAAACTTGACACATTTGTTTTTTGCTCCACTGCTCTTTGCCTGAGCCTCGCCCATCTTGTAGGTGGATGTCTGGTGGCCGTCGTTGCCTTTGCCACCCTGGCATACGCTAAGAGGAAGGGCCCTCCTCTGTCAGTGGGGCAACCCCCCCCGTCCTCTCATGACCTCAAAAAGCCCCCCAGAGATGGAGAGGCAGCACACTAGCGTCCCTCTGTCCTCCACAGTCTTGCCCCCTTTGCCCTAAACTGCCCCCCCCCACCCCCCTCTCTTTTTCCCCTCACCCAGGCGCAGAAGCTGATGGCTCTGGGGCAGACCTGGGACTGCGGATGCACCAATGGCATTTTCCCACCCAATTATTACCCCCCCGCTCTGTGTTGTATCAAAGGCAAACTTCAAGCAGTTTTCTACCCGTTGCGGTGAGTGCTTGGACAGAAGCCTCTGTTGGCGGGTCGTTTTTTTCAGGCTTGTGACACGACTTGTGTCGAAATGTTTTTTTTTTTTTTATTCGTATTTGTTTTATTTGAAGCGTGAACTCCAGGCCGGAGACTGTCTGAAAATCCCTGCATCGCCAATACAAAATACGAGGGAGGGTGGGGTGAGAATGCTAACCCCAACATGCCTGTATGCCACGCACTAGTGCAGTGGATCCTTTAACAAAACATGCAGAAATGCGTTTGTTTTTTTGTTTATTTTTATGTATAAGGGGGAAACCACCGAAAAAGCTATTATTTCCCTGTTCTCTCAGTCAGCTGTTTTGTTCGACTTCTTCAGTTGTATAAGCGCCTGGTTGCTTCTGCTCCCGGGCGGTGAGCGCCCCCCCATGGAGCTTCTGTTTATGTTTTTAATGCTGTTGGAAAGCTGTGAAATGCCTGCATTGTAGAAATGTTCCAATGTTGACGTTGCTGTTTTTAGTTTTTCGTTTTGGTTTTAAACCCCGCACCAATGTCCCCGTCCCTGTGGAAGGCTTTGGGGGATCTGGGGAGGGGAAGACTCACAGCAGGAGTGGAACAGCTCTCGCTCCCCTCGGTCTCCATGACTACCCCTGTGACCTGGAGGATGCTCAGCGCCTCAGCTTGATCTGAAGTCACTTAATCCCCAAGGGCTCTCTCTTTTTCCCTTTCTCCCTCTCTCTCTCTCTACCCCTCTCTAGTTTCCTCTCTGTCTCTCTTTCTTCTCCTTCTGATTTTATTTGTCTGTTGTTTGTCCTGTTTTCTCCTCTCTCTCTTTCTTACGTTTATTCCTCGATCTGTCCTGTTTCCCTCTCTGCTTCATGGGACGTGTTCTTTGAGCAGAGATGGCTGGAGCACCAGCCGTCAGCTCTCATTAAAAGAAAGCCATGTCTATTTTGGAATCAGCCTCTTTTTCTTTGGGAAGGTCCTCTTCAAGCCTATATTTTAAACAATTGGGTTATTTTGGGGTTTGATTTTTTTTTTTTTTTTTTTTGTTTGTTTTTAAAAACGTACTGAATTTATTACAATGGCTTTACTTTCATTGTTTTTATTCTTATTATTTCTTCCAAATCTGTAGCTCCTGGACTTCCTGGTTGAGTCCTGAGGGAGCTGAGACGGCCGGCTCGCCGCGTCATATCATTCAGCCTATTAGCGCATTAGACCTTTTTCTTGTAGTCTGTGGGGGGAAATGGGGAGGTTTAGTGGTGAAAAAAACTCTTTCAGTTCTGTTGTCATGTGTATATAGGATGTTTCTAGTGATGGCGAAGCTCCATTTTTACATAGCCTCTGTCTGTCTCTGTAGTGCGAGGGTGCTGAAGAAAAGGTTAGTGCTTAGCAGGGCGATGTGTGAACTAGTTCTTTTCACTTTCTGGTGGTCTGAAAACGCCAAAAAAAGAAAAATCTTGAAAAAAATACAAAAACGCTCACAAACTTATTTGGGGATGGTCCCTTACTGGTGTTAGTTACGAGTGGAGAAGAAGAAGAAAAAAAAGACACGAGTACACCTTGTTTGGGATCAACCAACTGTCTTTTTTGTTTTTTATTTTTTTTCTGTTCTTGGATTTAACGTTTTCATGACCTGGTTTTCATTCGGTCTGTGACTGCAGAGCCACATGTCACGTCACACTGTGCTAGCAAACTCTCTCAAATGGAATTATTGGAAATCTTCTTGCCCTGTAAGATTTTTCTCCTCATTTGTATTGCCACTGTATTTGTGTATTTTAAATTGTGTAAATAAATTAATAAGTACTTGTATGCACTGGCGTCATGGTAGACTTTTTTTGTTCATCAAATGAAATGCTGACTGTTGATAGCCTTTGTGATGGTGCATCTAACCAGTAGGTGGCCCAATTGGACAACGTTAAATCTACAAGTAAACAGAAGGCATTATATTCTGTTGTCAAGGAGACAGAAATGACAAACAAAAATATCTCTTCGTAGTTTCACATTTATTGAAATCTGTAATGGTCACATCGAAAGCAGCAGGTTTAGGTTTTGGTAAGGAGCAGTGTGAACAGAGCTGGTAGAAACGTTACCACAGGGAGCCATGGCAGTGTCAGTGCACAGGAGAGGCCACACCAGCACAGATGAGATTTAACACTGTTTCAACACTTATAAACACAGTCAAAGTGTACTACACACACGGTTACCAGATGGTCACGAAATTACACTTTTTATCTTGTGAGGTTTTGTGGGCGTGACACGACAATCAAATGGCAGGTAATCCAGCCAGGTGTATTTTATAGTCTTACTATGCCTGAAAAAAATGGTGTAATACATAGTAGTTACTCAAAAGACAAAATAAAAAAAAGTCTTTTGAATGTTTGAAGGCACCCAGCAATCCTGCCATGACTTGAGCACAGCGCTGTGTGTACGTGTCTGGCAGCGGAAGGAAGTCAACGGTTGAATCTGTCGGTGAGGTTGTTGTGTTGCTCTATCTGAGTTGAACCAGGGGCTGTGACCAAGGCAGGAAATATCATTTGTTTGGTACAAGCTATTTTTTATCGTGATCCTCATGATCGTAGCTACTGACTATTGTAGTTAACGATGATGCAACTTCCTATTGACAAAATTAATCCTAAATTATTTATATACATCATTAAAAAAATATATTGTGACTTGGTCCAAACTATTAATCCCCAGGACAAGCTTCTGTATATGAAAGAAAACAAAAAAACAACCCCCATTTTCCATCGAATGAATCCAGTTCATATCATGGGTTTGGTTGTATCTTCAAGTTAACCTTAATTCCAGTTTAATACGATTCAAGGCTCATCTGGTGTGTCTGAGTGGCTGTAAAACCTGAAGCCTCCAGAGGAAGGCTGCATTTCCTCCCTTTTCTGCTCTCTCTATCCCTCCTTTTCTCTCTCCATCCCTCCTTCTCTCCTATCTCTATTCCCATCTCCATCCCTTCTCTCGCCCTCTTTTCATCCCTCCTTCTCTCTCTCCATTTACTCTCTCTTCATCCCCCCTTCTCTCCTCTCCTCTCTCTCTCCCTCTCCTCTTCTTGTTCTCCTCCTCTCCATTCTAGACGCCTCCAGAGGAAGGCAGCATTTCCTCCATTTGTGATAGGCCCCAGGGTCACAACAGACCCCATCAGTGTCTTAAATTCAACCCGTCAGGGATCTATTTTTATAAGACAGTGGCAGTGTTTTGTCAGCCAGGGTGACGAGGCGAAACCCTTGCTGATTCAGTCTTTAGTAACAGGCATAGAGAGTGCAGACTTTATAGGAAAATAAACAGGACATGAAATTCATCTAGTGCTCTACTTCCAAATTATTAAAGAAAATAGCTGCCAGTATCCAGCCTTCATCAACCAATAGTCAACTAAATGTTGCCACACCTTTACAAGTAGAGAAAACATCAAGTAAGGTTATAAGACTATGAAGAGATAGCACTTATTACAGTAATGTCTTCAGAGGCAGTTTAGCCACACGCATTGTAAAGAGCATATCAAAATCACCTTCTTACAAAAAAAAAAAAACACAAAAAAACCTACAAACTATCGACTGTAAAATTCCAGTATGATGACCCTTTGAAGCCTTTCAGTTGAATAAATGAAAGATTCTGTAGGACAGAAACTCAGTTGTACCTGATGAACAGTACTGGAATGTAACAAGGTCATGTAACAGTTAGACAAACATCAAAAATGCACACAGCATGCCACAGAGACACAGGTGGACAGATATCTGTGCAAACGTCCAAGTCACTTCAAAACAAAAGCAAGCTGCTCTCTCGCTAAATACCATTCCCATTAAATAGCAACCAGCAGCTTCTCTACAGCCTTCCTGGTACCACGGGACTGGTAAAATAACAATCCTTTTATTCATAGAGATTTATTTACCCATAGAGATCAGTCTGTGGTCTGAAGGCTTGGAGACTTTCATTTTGCCATGGTCTTAGATGAATTATTTACACTCAAGACTCAATTACAATAACCCAACAAATGCACCCGTGTGAGGCAGACAAACACCTCCCTGGTTTAGCTCTGACGAAGTGAGCCATACACACTGATGTGAGCTTGAAATGATGTGACCTGATGACCCAAACCGGACCAAAGCATCACTTTCATCTCGTTGTTGAATCACACGACTTTTGGTAGCTCTTGCGGAACGAATGTACAAATGCATGATGAGATGTGTGACACAAATCCAGTGCTTGTAAATTACTTCTAAACATCTATGAGCGGACATCCATTATGGCAATCCTGCCATATTGCTGGTGCACTGTTCTGTGTAGGGAAAGTAGCACTGCTTCCCGATACGGTACACATGTGAAGACCTGATGGGGTCTGCGTTCTTATATATTATCTACTCATTACAAAAAAAACATACAGTATATTCATCACATTATATATATATACATATATTTTATGACAGTGTTTGCGCTAAGATCAGCGCAGGTGGTGCACCATTCGTCCTCCGATGGTTTGGTTCTCCTCTTCTGGGAGTGTTGCTTTTTTTTTACTATTCTTAAAAACCCTGCCGGTATCATTTTCTCATTTTTTCCCCTCGGTGCTTGAGGGGTGTCTGTCGCTCACAGTTTGGTCTCAGGGTTGGACACGGCGTCGGCATTCTGCGCCCCACCATCTTTCAGAAAGAGCTCCACTTCTCCGGAATCCACCATGACGCTGTCGGGCCGGGGCTCCCCAACGTCCCCGTTGGGTTTTGGGGACACCTCCTTCACCTCCTCCACGCCCTTATTGGGTTTTGGGGCCTCTTCCATCACCTCCTCCACGTCCCCGTTGGGTTTAGGGGACACCTCCTTCACCTCCTCCACACCCCCATTGGTTTTTGGGGCTTCTTCCTTCACCTCCTCCACGTCCCCATTGGGTTTTGGGGCCTCTTCCTTCACCTCCTCCACGTCCCCATTGGGTTTTGGGGCCCCCACCTTCATCTCCTCCACACTCCCGTTGGTTTTTGGGGGCCCTTCCTCCAACTCCTTCACCTCCTTCTCAGGCTTCCTGAGCTGCTCCATTTCTGTGCCTGCTTTGCCATCCTCCAGCATGGCATCGGACTGCTGAGGTGTCTTCTTGATGAAGAGGAGGTTGCCTGTGGTCAACACCAGGGCGGAGAGCACCACCTCGGTCCCGGCCAGCAGGAACACATACTTGTAGTCTTTGGTGGCGTCAAGAAGTTTTCCTGTTTGCCAAAAAAAAAGAAAGCCATATTTGAACAATAGCATAAAGCGGATAGAGAATACTGCCTGTTAATACACATTTATTTTGGTTCCAATAACAGTTAATTAGAGGTCAAAGGTCATTCAGAAATGTAATACAAAACTGTCTGTGATTAGCATTATTGCAGCCATCATTCAATCATTGTGACTTTGAAATGATTGCTTCAGATTGATCAGGATATATCCCACTTCTCGGGAAAAGTACATTTCTGGAAGCGAATGTGATGTGTATGCCACGTATATGTGTACTCCAATCAGGTCAGTGCCAGTACTCTCACCGCTTAAATGACCTTTGCGTAGCCCCTAGGCTGATGTGCTAGTTAGATGTGCTAGTTACCACCACCACCACCACCACAACCACCACGCAACACACACACACACACACACACACACACGCAGACAACACACATACGTTTACACACACATGCAGACAACACACACACACACATATGCAGACAACACACAGACACACACATGCAGACAACACACACATATGCACACGCAGACAACACACAAACTGACCTGCTGAGGGTGGTCCCACCAGCACAGCCATGGCCTCCATGAGCAGCACAAGGCCGATGGCGCTGGGGAACTTCTCCGTTCCAACGATCGACATCAACACCTCAAACTGCAGGGCGCCCACCATTCCGTACGAGATGCCAAAGAACACGCAGAACACCACCAGGGAGGCGTAGTCCTTGGCCATGGATCCCAGCAGGTCGGTGGTGCCATTGAAGAGGACGGCGAAGCCGAGGAGATAGACGCAGTGCGGGCGCACCCACTTGAGGCCGGCGATGACGCCGCACGTGGGCCGGGCGAAGATGTCGATCATGCCCAGGATGGTCAGCAGCAGCGCCGACTTGTTGTCCTCGTACTTCAGGTCCTTGGCGTAGCTCACCACGAACACCGGCGGCACGAACAGCCCCAGGACCATGATGGTGGCGGCCACGGCGTAGACGACGAAGCCGGGGTTCTTGAACACGGTGAAGTCGAGCAGCTTGGCTTTAGGCTTCGGCTTCTTCTCCTCCTCCGCCGGGGCCGCCGCGCCCTCCTCGATCGCCAGCTCCCCCGCGGGTTTTTTAGGGGCGGTGAGTGGCCTCATGAGGGCGCCGCACGCACAGCAGTTCAGCAGGATCCCCCCAAGGATGAGGAAGCCCCCTCTCCAGCCGAACTGGTACTGGAGGACCTGACCCAGGGGAGACAGACAGCACAGAGCCACTGGGCTCCCCGCCGCAGCCAAGCCGTTGGCCAGCGGACGCTTCTCGCTAAAGTACCGGTTCAGCATGATCAGAGCGGGCTGGAAGTTCAGGGCCAGGCCCAACCCTGGGGACAGAACCAGAACCAGATCAATCACAGTTAAAGGGAATATAGAACAGTAAGAAACAGAAACAGACCAATCACAGTTAAAGGGGATATAGACCATTATCTCCCTCTGGAACGAAATACTGTTTTCTGATTGGCTAATGGGGTGTACATTAAGTTCGTATAACCGGACACCTTGGACGTAGTCCCAGTAGAAACGTTAAATCGCCGTTCCATATCAATGCTCATGAATGGTTACCATTGACAACCAACGTAACGTTTTTTTTTTCTTCAAAAAACGCACTACTTTCTCTAACGGGAGCACTAGGCTTCAAATCAAGAATTCATCAGGTTATTATGCATATTACATTTCCTAAAGATAAAGGAAATTCTAAATAATAATAAAAATAATAATAAAAAAAATTTTTGGATGTTGTAAACGGGAGATAAGCGGGATAACGGCCTCCGAGCTGTCCAGTTCTACGAAGTTAATGGACTTCTGCGGACCAACACCACTCCGCTCCGCGTCGTGGTGTTCTTTGCCCCGCAGCGTCCATTAACTTCGTAGAACTGGACAGCTGGTCGGCCGTTATCCCTTACATAACAAACAGAAACAAACCAATCACAGTTAAAGGGAATATAGAACATTAAGAAACAGAACCAGACCAATTACAGTTAAAGGGAGTACAGGTAGCAATAGACCCTTTTCAGCAGTTATTTTTTTTCTATCTGTCTGCTAATCTTAACCAATAGTATACAAAAATGAAGTCTCACAAAAAATTACTATATACCTCACATTTAAACATACATATATACTTCAATTTCAATTGAACTTTCAAATAACATGCTTACATTAACACAATTTAAATTAAAAGAAAATTACAGTTACGAATGGTGACCACAGCCACAGTTACAAAACGCATGTAGCTCTGTCACGTATTGCTGTCACTCATTTACTGGTGACATTAGATTACTTCATTCACTCCATGCAAATGTATTCAAAATCTGTTATGTTGACCTAATATTGACACTCATATGTAAACAGACATATGTACACAGTGATGCTGTGCAGTACATATATATATTTACAGATATTTTAATTTTACATATAATAATTTGTATAAATATGTAATTTATTCTACAGATATGTAATTTATATCTGATCAAGTTGGATCTTTTTCTAACAGGACAGATGCATGTGTGTCATTCACCTGTGATGACTCCAACACACAGGTAAATGTGGATAATACTGGTGGCGAATGAGCCACTCACCTGTGATGACTCCAACACACAGGTAAATGTGGATAATACTGGTGGCGAATGAGCCACTCACCTGTGATGACTCCAACACACAGGTAAATGTGGATAATACTTGTGGCGAATGAGGCCAAGATCATCCCCAGAGAGGCGAAGAGTCCCCCCACCATCATAACAGGCCTGCAGCCAAACCGATTCACCATCACACTGCAGACAGGACCTGATCACGTTTTCACAAATGTATACACACACACGCACACACACACACACACACACACACACACACACACACACACACACACACACACACACACACACACAAACACAAAGGTCAATTGTCACTTTATCAAATGATCAATACCCACTACAGTGCCTTGCCAATGCCAACTGTAATCACGACTTTTCTTCACTATGCAACAGTAATAGCTGTTAAGTTATTTCTTAACAAAGATATTTATAGAGGTACAATACTTCAGCTTCAAGAACATGCAAAGGGGCCTAGAAAGGAAACTCTTGGTGGAAGTTTAAGAGTTTTACACAGAACAACCATCTGAATTTGTTAACAGGCACAAATCTTAGAGCATGGCTAACTCTGACCTGTTCCATAGAGCATGGCTAAGAGGATGGAGGAGATCCAGGCTGTGTCACTGTAGCCCACGTCAAACTCCCGTATTAACTCCTTGAAGAAGACACTGATGGCTTTGGGGAAGGCGTACGAGAAGCCTGTGATGACGAAGCACCCGAAGAGCACGACCCACCCCCAGCCTCCATCCGGTGCTTTCACCCGACTCCCGCCATCGTCCAGTGCCACTCCTCCCATGGTGCTCTCTGCTGCTCACTCAACCCTGCTGGTAACCCAAACACACACACACACACACACACACACACACACACACACACACACACACACACACACACACACACACACACACAATCACAGCTGTAGCAGCAGAAATGTCATGGCAGGTTTCCTTGTCCCATGCCAACGTGTAGGCCTGAAAAAAACATACTAATGCAGAAACTATTGAGAAATGCCTACATTTTCTCCCAATTTCCTCTGTTGCCAGGTGGTAATTATCATTAGAATTACTTATATTTAAGCAACACTATGCAATTCCCATAGCCATCCAGAATGTACTCTGTGTAGATCTGTGTTGGAACACCTCCACCACATTGCCACCCATAACAGCAAAATACACCAGTAAACCAGTTTATATGCAAGCTATTAACAGTGCCAACTGGACTGTTGGTGGTGTTTTCAAGGTTTTTGTATGGGCCTTTAGGTTGCCAGTTTTAGACCAAAACTCCTTGCAGCTGCTTTAACCCCAATGATTGTCTTCTCAGATGGCTTTTAAGTACCCATGGGCATGGGAGCGAGTACTCTAGAAAGGCATGGGTGTAATTTACACTTGGCTCCAAACCAATGGCCTTGGCTTTCTCCAGCACATTTGCTCCTAAACCAGCCTTCCACGCGATAAGAGGCAATTTATTGTGACTGCTACTTTGGTAGTGAAGTGATTTAAGTGGTAAAATTCAGATGGAAGGTGGGTTTCTTCTAAGTACGCTGTCGCAAAATAGGACCTTGGGTTTGGTCTGGGTTACATGAAGAGGTAGTTATTGATTGTGGGTGTAACAATCTAAATCTCTCTCTTTCTCTCTCTCTCTCTCTCTTTCTCTCTGTGTTTGTCTTTGTTTGTTTTGTTTAGTGTATCTCTTTTTTTATCTCTCTGAATGTTTATGGGAAGCAGGGTTACTAGGTAATTTGAATACATGTGTAATTTACATGGAAACATTCCTCAGTGAGATGGCCCCAGCAAGACGTATGACTCCAGACGTGTCCACACAGCTTGGATCACTTTCCCCTCCCCTTATAGAATGCTTCAATGGTGGAGGTGAAATATCTAGTCTCTGTCTTAACCGCCTATTCTTAAAATGTCCTATTTAGGTCTCCATAACAGCCACCATGGTAACCCTCAAGCCTCTACTTTATACATCCCATTTGCATTTTTGTACATGTGTAGTAGCCTAAATGCCTAGGACATTCATGCTGCGTTTTTTCTATATTTGTCCCACACGAAACCTCCTGTCCCTTTTACCCGATAATGTAACCCTAGTGTTTATTAGGTCGCTGCACTATAATGGTTCATTAATGTTGTCACCAGAGATAGCACGACTGCCTTGGGGCTTTATGTCACAAACTATTGTACTATTATGTAGCCTACCAGGGGAGATGTAGAGAAACTGACTAATATAGGCCTACGTTCTCGTCTGAATGCTGAAATAATATCAGGAATCAAGACAAGGTTTTTTAATCACTGAATTTACATCATGTCTTTATAACACTGCCAGCGCATCTGGACTCTTTCGAAAGTATAGACTTGCCTCACCTAGGGTTGCTGCATGTTCCACGGATAGGGTGGGGTGTCCCCTACACGACGCAAGAAATAGTAGGCTACGTGCCTCATCGGACAGCCCCTTCATACGACATTTGAATTATTTTTTTTAAATGTGTTATCAGGGGCTTTTTTCGTAGAAGCGCGAACTGTTCCAGGTCACAATGCTCTCTTCCACTGATTTCTGCGTAGGCTTAACCTACACACAATACTCAACTCAGAAACTAGGAACATTTGGTTTCTAGAAGTTATTACATGAGGGACAGAACTGACTCGTTAAGTGGCACGCATAATCAAATAAGATTGGATTGAAGCAAACAGGGAGCGAAACTACACCCATTGTTTAACGCGGACACGACTGGCAGCGATTAAAAAGGTCGTATAATGTGGTCCACAGTGGTCGGTTGCTGTGTATAACCGATCAGCTGGCCCCATTCGCATGTGATGAGCTCAGAGACGATGTAACCAGATCAGACCATTCTGTAGCCGAACATCTGTGTTGCTAGGCGCTGTTAGGCAGCTCTTCTCAACAACCCCCGGTTCAGCGCACTCGAGCGTGATAACATGACAAGATAAATCCGCCTCCTAAATGTTTTAATTCTTATCATTGCTTAAGTTTATATTTAAGAAAGAAAACACGTTAGACGTTATTGGCACCAACTTGGGTAAAAATGTGCGGTAGGCCTACCATGTCCACCCATCTAAATAGGTTAATTTGGCAAATAACGGAAGATATCTCGAGCTCGAAACGGAAGGAAATTGAAGGAGAAAGCTAGCTACAGACACGACTAAAGGTGCGCCATGGTCAAAGTTATACAACGATAGTATTTTTCTCACGTAACAAACTACATCATCACAACGCGAGAAGAGCCTACGCACTGCCCTCGTGACAAACTCTCTCTATGAATGGTTGTACACTTTGAAGATAGATGAGTTAAATATCTTCCACTTGTGTAAATATTACTAAATCCTCAACCGAAAAAGACTGCGGCACATGTGGTATAGCCTATGCTTTGGTTATAGCTAATGTCATAAAATTCGCTTGGGATGCCTCAAGCAAAGTTTTCAATTCTTGTCACATATGTTATGTGAATCTAAATTGTGTTTAATAGGCATAGTTACAAGACCATTTTGGTTCACTGTAGCTCTGTTATGAAATAAGCATGGAAGGCTCTGATCATCTTAGGAGAATCAACCTGTTACCTCGGGAGATGCTGAGAGATGCGGTGTCAGACGCTCAATTCAATTTGGCTACGTCTGTGCCTCACGAAATTAAAAACGAATAGTTATACTAAGTACATTTGACTTTAAATCACAGATAACTGAATATTTTTTTTACTTAGTCTAACCATTTGTGTCAAAAATGAAGAATAAGGAAAATGTATACATATACAAATAATGTTACCGATAGACTATGCACAATTCTGATAAATAGCCAGTGCGTCTGAAAAGAATTAGATGTAAATTGTTATTTTAACTGGCCTTTACATTGAATATAGCTATAAGATTGGAAGTTATTTAAAATGTTTGGTCCTTGGCATCAGTTGATGTAAACGTCAGTTAACTAATTAGCCTATTTGCGAGAGAAGGTCTGATTAAGCCTCTTAATTTCAATAATTTAAATGTAGGATACTCACATGGGGTGATGCTCTATCAGGGAATTGCAGCGGATGCCAAGTCTGCCCGTTAAGTTCCAATTTACACCATTGAATCACGTTTATTTCAGCACGTATGACAGTAGAAACGTCAGGGGTAAAATCCC
The DNA here is from genome assembly GCF_963457725.1 of Sprattus sprattus. Classification (NCBI taxonomy): domain Eukaryota; kingdom Metazoa; phylum Chordata; class Actinopteri; order Clupeiformes; family Clupeidae; genus Sprattus; species Sprattus sprattus. The sequence goes on along the minus strand of NC_137916.1, from coordinate 24,444,750 downwards.
TCCCCACCCCATAGAATGGACAGCCCGGGTCCTAGTGTCTGCCAGAGAACGCTTTTCTTGCCACAGTTTCCTGTGACTCAACTGTTACCCAAAGTGACGTCGGCGCTTCCATGACTTGTAGTTCGGATGCAGATGCTCGTGAGCGCACGTACCTGAGCAGAGCCAGCTAGAAGGAATTGAGTCAGGCTATTACATTATCTTTCCCCCCTCCTTCTTTCTTTGTATTTAGTTCTATTCTGCATAGCGGTTTGAGCTTTGTTGTGAATATTATCAGACTAGATTTACAGAGTTGGGAGGCATAAACTCTACACCATGCTGAAGAATAACATATAACAGCCCCAGTTGTTCTATTTGCTAGAGGACGCCTGACAGAACTCCTGTCCTCTCAAGCAGCGTGTTCCACGAGCCAGGTCAAATGTCATAACTGTGTTTTACACATTGGTGTATAGTTGGAACATGGTGAAAATTATAATGCACATTAAATTGTGCACAACGATTTCATAATTCCGTTTTTCATATGACTTGATCATCATCATCATCATTATCATCATCGTCATCATCATTGTCCACAAAAAAGCAATACAACACCAGCATAGACCTTTTTTTCTAAGAAATCATTTTTACAACTTTGTAGGGTTTCCTGAATGACATCTTCGTGTTCAAATCATCTGAAGATACCCCTAAAATGGACTGACCTTAATCATTTACCGCAAAATAGTGCACATGGTTTGTTCAGTTTTGGTACTACAAGTGTTAATGCTCTCCAACATGATTCCAACGATGCTCTTCGCTTCCACTCAAACTCCTTTCATATGTGTGACAGTCCTGCCACATCTAGCCCTATGTGTGTGTGTGTGTGTGTTTGTGTGTGTGTGTGTGTGTGTGTGTGTGTGTGTTTGTGTGTGTGTGTGTGTGTGTGTGTGTGTGTGTTTCCATTTTAGTCCTGTGCATTACAGCGTGTTCTCTGCCCGAATGCGATGAGACCTATAAATCTCGCCCAAGGGCATCATGGTATTGATCCCAGCTGCCATTCATCAAAGTTGTTTAATCATGGTGAACCCGGAGTGTAACCCACTTTCTGCTGGACCCAAGAGCTCTATAGGCTCATCGTGGGCAGTGCCTACATTCGGAAGCACATGTGCCCGGTCTGGCCATAGCATCTATCGATCGACCACCACCCAGGTCTCACAATGTTTTATCTAAGCTTGTTGAAACCACTTTAGGGTTAGTCTGCATCTACGGATTTTTGGTTCTGTACATCACAACAGCTGCAGTCAGATTTGGTCTTGTTCATAGCAATTGGGGGCCCCCCCAAATGAAAAAAAGGTCTGAAATGTCTGCAGAGGGGACCTGCCACCTTATCCACCCACCCACCCAAAGTAGACTGGTTGACTAAACATACATCTTTGATACTGAAATATCTGTTTGACTACCCCAGTGTGCTCTGCATGCTATGGGCCCTTTGTTTAGAAATGAGAAATGCTCTCATATCGTTCCAACAGGCTGTACTTCACCGCTGACCTGATTGGACTCTAAGCCCTGGCAGCATGATGCAACGATAAGTAATGGAGGAAGTGTTTCAATCCGCTGCAAGTAAAGTGAGTCAGCAATCTCATTCAAGAGTCATGGCAGCCAGACCTGTTTTATTTGCATGAAACTAAAAGACCAGATACACAGACAACCTCTGTGACAAAGTTTTTTTTTCTTTTCTTATTCCTACGAGACTGACGAAAATCAGTTGGATTCCAATCCTGGGGCCCAGAACTTACACCCTAGCTCTGTGGTCTGGCTTACTTACAGCATCTCTCTTCAATGTAATTCTCGATATAATTCTAGAATGTCTGTGCATAAGCGTAGCCTGTAAGACTGCCCCACTCTTGGAGGCTATGTACAACTTCCCCAAAGTGTGGAATTGTAATAGCTGAGGTCTCATACAGTCCTATAGGCCTTGTTGAATTTTGAATGGGTACATTGGGAATGTAATTATGCCTGTGCATTGCCTATAAGAGTGCCCCCTCTGAGTTTGAATGGGTACATTCATATGAGGCAAGAGGGCCTCAGAGGGGTGGGGGTGTTCTGTTTTTTTGTTTGTTTGCCAGATACACCACAGTTGCAGTTCTGTCGGTGTACTTTACTCATTTCCCTATCTGTGGCTACCTATCAGGTAGTATGCCAACCAGTGTATTCGGAAGACTAAACATACGGAAGTCCACTAAGAAGAGAGGAAGTTGGCCTGTGAAATTCTTTTAATTCCTCCCCAGATTATCTTTCAGGTAGGCTTCCATTCCCTTTTTTGGTACGAATTTCCCTTTTCCAGCAAGTACCACTTTGTCTCCCTCTCGCTGTCAAGAAACTCATTACACATCTGGAGGTAAACAAACAACTCCTCGATTGGGTAAGCACACGTAAACGTAACCTTACGTTTGACCAATTAGGGGAGACCCGGAAGCATGGGTTTTTGTCAGATTTGACATAGGCGCCTAGAAGTCTGCCTCCACACCGTATGTTTTATTCGAACATTTCCATAGCTATATCCCTGAAATGGACGGTATGCTGAGTGCAATGGATGACATGTCTCCAAGGAAAAGAAGAAGAGATGACAGCTCCGGGGTCTTAAGTGGCAAGCAGCCAAAAACGGGTTCAAGGTAATTGAAGACGTGCAGCTTTTGCTTCCGATTGATTCTTTATCGGGTCATAAATTGCTACAATGAGAGTAGCAATGGTCGTTTTGCACTAAAAATCTCCAGCGTACAATGCTGTGCTTTGGAATACACCCAGTCAATTCGTTTTGGGATCATACTTTTTTGGGGTTCATTGTTGTGTTTCATATTCAAGTTCAGAGTCTTGCCTGGATGAACCCGTTGACCTACGAAGTGTGCAGCATGAAATCATTAAATATGGTTCCTCAACTTTGCCAGGTACAGTAAGCAATGTGACTTTATATCCTTGTAAAATAATTTGTTATGTACACCTAGGTTCAAATCCTTCTAAGGTTTGATACCTTATAGATTGAAACCCCTCGAAAAAGGTTCTGAACCTGCTTTCTTCTTTGTTCAGTTTAATGTAGGAAGTATTGGAAACTAGATGTACGTTAGTTTTAAACTAATTAATCTGACAGGTTTCGGCATTTCCCCATATCCCAGCGAAACACTACGACCCTGACACCACCGAGCCGCTCAGCTCCGCAGTACGCAACCTGGAGGAGCTGCTGGCATGGAAGCTGAGGGACGCGAACCCTTTCAATGTAGCATCTGTCCCGCGCGCGAGCAGACAACCATCCTACGCGAGCAACCAGCCACGCACGCTTGTGTGTCACGACATGATGGGAGGCTACCTGGAGGACCGGTATGCGTGATGAAAACAGACACATTCTTGAAAAGGCTTGAAGTTATGTCAGTGGTGTAGTATCAATACTGATTTGTGACCGTTGTTATATAGAGAGTCCAAAGCCAAGTCATATTATGGCCTAGTGAATACACAAGCAGCCTTATCACTTATCAATCACACACATACACAGCTACTTATGTTTTTATGTTTTTTATGTTGGGGGCAGCCGTGGACTACTGGTTAGGGTTTCAGGCCGGAAACCGAAGGGTGGCCGGTTCGATCCCCGACCATTAGGAAAAATGTGGGCGGGGGCAGTGGTAGACCAATGCTCTCCCATGCCCACATCCACGGCTGAAGTGCCCTTGAGCAAGGCACCTAACCCCTATCACTGCTCCCCGGGCGCTGCCAATGGCAGCCCACTGCTTCGGGTTAGTGTTACTTCACTTCACTGTGTGTGTGTGTGTGTGTGTGTGTGTCACTTCCCTGGATGCAGAGGTTAATTTCAGAGTGTGTGTGTCTACACTACCTCTGCCATAGAGAGGACTTTCACTTTTACTTCACTTTCACTTTTTAAGATTAATAATTATATATTCATGAAGCATAACATGCAGTTGTGAATGTGTCTTGCAACATAGCCTGGTTTCTCTTAGCATTTTTCTTTCTGGAGTGGAGCTCATTGGTTCTCATGTTCTCAAGTTCTCAAATGTGTGCTTATCTCTGAGGTTCATTCAAGGTACGGAAGTGGAGACCCCGTATGCCTTCTATCACTGGAGCCTTATTGACATTTTCAACTACTTCAGTCATCAAATGGTGACCATACCCCCTGCCTGCTGGACCAATGCCGCACACAAGCATGGAGTCCTCTCTCTCGGTCAGTCTCAAGTCTGCGTAAAATGTCTAATTACAATAACCAGTTTCCTCCATGCAGACTTTTAAATTAATGCGTGTCTTCTGCTTCTGTGTTAGCTAAGCATTGAGAAATAAGAGTCTGCTGAGACTAGACCAGTTTAAACACCATCATTAACTGTAAGACAGACATTTCAGCTTCTGTTGGATGAGTTGGTCTTGGTGGGAGCAGGTGGTTTAGGGTCTTCAGTGTGATGTGTAGAGAGGTGGATGCTCTCTGAGTGCTCTCAAACAGCTTAGCTTGTTCGTTTTCATCTCCGATTCTGTGTGGAAGTGAGATCTCTGTGTCGTCTTTATGAATGTCTTTTCAAATGCTGCAAGAACTTAGAATATAAAGCAGCTACAAATTGAGGTGGAATAACACAGACAACTGGAATTGTGCTTAAATAATTGTGATTGTCAATAATTGTCATCTGCTGGTTGCTGAGCGTGGTGCCCTGTTCTCAGTTCCTTTAAGTCTACAGGGCTTTCATGCATTACATGTTTAATTCTAAATTGAAAGAGTTGATGAGAGAGTTTTCCGGGCTTTCTTTCAGGGACCTTCATCACTGAGTGGACCGATGGTGCTCAGATGTGTGAGACGTTTCTGGCAGGAGAGGAGGCATACCGGGCGGTAGCCGACAAACTAGTGCAAATCTCACACTACTACGGCTTCGACGGCTGGCTTGTCAACATAGAAAATGTCCTTAGTGTAAGTGTGCTGCACTTGTGTGATCAGATGCCAACTGATGTGTCAGTCTCACCACTTCATTCTCACAGAAAGTGTTATGTGGATGTGGTCTTCATTAATAAGCCGCATTGAACACAGGCATTTGCATCCCAACAAAATAATATATAAGAAAACTTCAGTGTTATGTAAGATACCACAGTGTGGTATGAAAACGTTAATTGCAGTAAGCATAAATGTATATTGTTGTATATATGGATAAAGATCAATATAATGTAAATATAGTCTTCAAATAACTCATATGGCCGTGTTAATCAGTATAAACCATTTATTTGAGTATGAACTCACAAACATTGATGTGCAAACAAATCATAGGCAGTCAAACCAATTTCTCCCTCCGCCTCTGTAAAATGTGACACGTTCACGGATCGCTAGTCACTGTGACAGGTTGTTAATGTCGTGTTCCCTGTGGTTTCCCAGGCAACCGCAGTGAAGAACATGGTTCTGTTCATGCGCTACCTCACTGACCAGATGCATGAGCGGGTTGCTGGCAGTGTGGTGATCTGGTATGACAGTGTGCTAAAGGATGGCTCTCTCAAGTGGCAGAACGAGCTCAACAACGACAACAGGCAAGTGAGGAAGATTATGACGATGATGATGATAAAGATGAAGAAGCAAGGCATGATTATGGTAATGGTAATGATTGCTAAAAATCAGCAATCGCAACGTGATGACTAGCCAGACTCTAGTCTCTGAGTCTTTAAAACACCTTTGATGTTGATGTATACCTACATACCAGTATAGTCATGTCAGGTGCTACAGAAATACTAGTAAAGTCAACATTAAAAAAAACAAACAAACAAAAAACATTAACTGAATTTAGTGTTGTTCAGCCTACACTGACCCTTCTGTTTGTGTGGTTCCCTCAGCTCTTTCTGTACCTGTGCCCTGATGTGCTGTCTTCCTTCATCTTCAATTGCAGTGTGTTTCTTGAAGCATGCGATGGCTTTTTCACAAACTACAACTGGACAGAGCAGAGTCTGGAGCACATGAAGGCCCTCTCCGCCGCTCAGGAGCGCCAGGTGGACATCTTTGTTGGGGTGGATGTGTTTGCACGAAGCGACGTGGTGGGAGGCAAGTTTGAGACCAATAAGGTAAGATGTCTGAATGGCAAAGGGCAATGTCCACTTAAAGGCAGTTTGAAATGTGAGTACACATCTATGTAAAGGCCACAGAATTGGCTAATGCTGCTCTACCAGGACCTCTGAAGTGCAGTTACCCATGAATTATGAGTCGTGTTTGAGATGGACTAAATTTGGTTACTTGGGTAATGTACATTGGCATTTAAATACAGCATCATGTTTTAAGTAATGATATTGAATACATTGACACATTAATGCACTGAATTCATATTTTGTCGCTAAATCCATTTGGAAACCGATGATTCAGATGTTGAGCCCTATGGTTTTGACCAACAGTGATGTCCTCCAGCTTTCTCATAATGCTTTCTCTTTTTATCTCCTCTCATTAAGGCTCTGAGTCTTCTTCGCAAATATGGCTTCTCTACTGCCATCTTTGCCCCTGGATGGGTATATGAATGCCACGATAAAGCAGAGTTCCGCAACAACCAGGACAAGTAAGTCTGTTCTGCCTTCTGGGGTATACGTTTCTAAAAGCCTTCTGACGTGTACGCCAGGCCCCAGTGTCATGGCAACATTACAGAGGCTTTGCCTTTAACCAGCCAGAAGGTTAGACACACTCAGACGCAGGGGTTGACTCCTCAGAAATCAAACACAAGACCACACATGATTGGCTGATGACGACAGGGAGGGAAAGATGGAGCAATGGATCGGCTTTGCTAATTTTTTCCTGAATTGATTATCATGTCTTTCAGCTTTAAAGCACGAATAAGGACATTTCGGTAAAAACTATCTAACTACCAAAAAGACACGTACAAACCTTCCAAACCCCAACAACAGCACAGTTAGCACTGATAAAAGCTTGCTAGAATGCTAACCTGTGTTGTTTAGGGGTAAAGTTGCCGATGTTGTGCAGTGAAAGTTTTCCTTTCATCTTCTAGGGGTGGTCCTCCACACAGTGAATGACCTGGGTGGTTATTGGGAACGACAGAACTGTTTATCGCTGGGCTGCTGCTTCACACGACAAATCCATTAAAAGCCTATAAAAACATAACTCAAGAAGTGGCAAATTGTTTTTTTTTTTAAGATTTATTTTTGGACTTTTTTATGCCTTTAATCAGATAGGACAGTAGAGAGAGGCAGGAAGTGAGTTGGAGAAAGATCGGGAGAGGGATTGGGAAATTACCGCGAGTCGGACTTGAATTGGGTCCCCATGGGTATTCCGACCCATTCATGGTACAGGGCTGCTGCTGCTTGCGCCACAGCTCCCTCCCATGCTTTACACTTTTAATGATTGTTTTGTTTAATTGTTACGTATTTAAATGTCTCCTGCTCTCTTAGGTTCTGGGGTTTACTCGTTGATCATCTGTACGTCCACCGGCCCTCTGCCCTGCTGCCGTTCGTCTCGTCCTTCTGTCAGGGCTTTGGGAAGAGTTTCTATAGGAACGGGCAGGTATGTACTACTGTGAAGCTGGTGTTAATGTTGACAACAACCAACATTATTTTTAGCAGTTGTTCTCTTCTATGTGTTGTTCGTTCTGCTATAGTATAGAAGCTTCATCACTCTTTACATACAGTTTCTCGCAGGGCACCGGAAAAGTCTTTGTAATACAACACACTTCTCGTTTCAGTCGAATGCTTAAGTTAGGGCTTTACGAGGACACCCAGTCATAATATTGTGGACCTACTTGAACTGGGTACTCTGATGTTGGGCTCAAGCCTATTCCATTCCATGTGTCGTACATTTGTTTATTTAGGCGAATCTGAAGCCACTCCCTCATTAGTGCACATTTGATCAGTGCTGACCTTGTGCTGACCTTGTGCTGACCTTATGCTGACCTTGAGCCACTGGGAAGGTTAATCATGTGTGTTCGTCCCTCAGGCAGAGTTCCATAGGAGCTGGTTCAATCTGAGCGCCCAGGAGCTGCAGCCCTTCTACTACAGGGAGCAGCTGGGGGGCGAGGGCTGGCTAAGGACCCGGGGCTGCCCTGAAGATGCCTGGAGCGGAGGCAGCTCGCTGTTTATAGAGGGCTTGATTCCAACAGGCCAGTCTAAAATCTGTGCAAGGTGGGGAGTGTGTGTAAACGTCTCAGTATAAGTCGGCTTGGACATTATGAAAGATCTGAGGGATATTGTGTTTGGATCTATAGTGTGTGTGTTTGTGTGTGTGTTTGAATGGTGGTATTCTCTCAAGTTTAAACCTTAAAGAATTTGTGGTTTTTAGTGAAGAATAGAAATGGGTTCTTCTCCTTTATTGCTGCATGTGGAGACCAAACTCTTCTCAGATATTTGGCAGACTGAATTGAGACTAATCTAAAGACAGTTATACACCAGCTGCTTGCTGCCAACACCGGATGATGTTTAAGTGTGGCTGCAGGTAGATGGAAAAAGTGTTTGATGTCCTTTGAAGCTCAGGTCAGGTCTAGTGAACTCTGTCAACAGGCGCAGTCAAAGAAGCAAATTGTGAACAAACAGAAGTCCTTTCAGTTGTTTTTTCCCTTGTAGGGAATTTCCTTTTAAACGCAGTCATCAGATTCTCCGTGCTAGCGTTTACTTAGCTCAGCAAGCCTGTTATGTGTTTGTGAAATATAACATTTCCATGGGTGGTGATGTTGAGTGGGTTATGTTTGCCTTAGACGTGCTGGAAAAGCAAGGTAATTACCGCTGTTTGAATGGGGTTTGTGTTTGGGTTGTTTCGTGTGTGTGTGTGTGTGTGTGTGTGTGTGTGGTTATCTACGTGTGTGTGGTTGTAGAGAGAGAGAAAGACAGAGAGAAAGACAGAGAGAAAGACAGAGAGAAAGAGTGCTCATGCTGTTCTCCCTCTCCCAGGGTATTTTCTCTGCACGTGCCCCTGGCCACCAGCACGTTTGTGTCATTTGTGTACCGGCCGTCTGAGGGCGTGTCTGTCTCCTTGGAGCTGAAGATGGCAGACGCTGCGCTCTGTTCACACACCAACACCAAGGACATAACAGGTGAGTCACAGAGAGTTTGTACAACACAAGCACACACACACACACATACGCGCACACACACACACACACACACACATACATACATACACATACACGCACACACGCACACACACACACACACAAACACCTGTATGTACACTGTCTCAGACTCTGGTGAATTGCAACTTTTACAAAAATACGTCTCTTAAGTCACATATTAAAACACCACATCCCCTTCACCACATGTGCAGATACACGAAGAGGAGTATATTAGTACACACACTTACACGGCCGTGTCTCATAGCATCACAAGCTCTCAACAGACCTATTTGTGTTCTTGAGTCATTTCAGTCGGGGAAGTGACATGGCCACCAGAGTCTGTTTTTAGGTGTCTTCCTCTTCTCAGTCTCCTCTTAGCAGTCTCATCAGTCTCCTCAGTTTCCTTGAGCTGATGCTTTACAGTTACACTGTTCATCCTCCTCCTCATCATCATCATCCTCATCACCATCATCATCATCATCATCATCATCATTACTCTTACGAGGATTAACCCCATGAGTCCAACGAGCTCGATCACCTATATCGGTCACAGCTCCACCGATTGAACCCCTGAACGGGCCATCATTAAACCAAATAACTGCTCTTTTTCCACGTCTTAAGTTTTTTCAACCTTCGTCCATCTGTCTGGTGGTCTTCTCCTCCCAGGTCTTGCCTCCGTGTCCATGAATTATTGTCTGTTTCTGTAGTGCAGAATTATCCATCCTAATACGTTGTGCTAGCCAATCAATGTGACGCTGCTCCTGGTAGCCCTTTAGTGGCCTCCTCCCTGTTAATCTGTATATGTCATTATTCGATAGACAAAGGCGTAGTCCCATTTCCCTGCATTTTCCTCCGCCTTACACTGTTGGTAGACCTCCCAAATGAGCCATGCATGTCCAATATGCACATAGACTTTGCAGACATATGTTGCACTACTGGAAATTAGTCCAACAAGCACATAGACTTTACAGACACAGGTTAAACTACTGGAAATAGACTTTACAGACACAGGTTAAACTACTGGAGATAGCCTTTACAGACACAGGATAAACTACTGGAAATAGCCTTTGCAGACACAGGTTAAACTACTGGAAATGAGTCAGGGGTGTGAATGCTTTCTTTTCACTGCATTTTGGACGATGTAATGGAGTTTGCAACAGGAGAGAATTAATAGAATTGTGTTTGGTGATGTGTGTGTGTCCGTGCGCATGTATTTATGGAGATCCACATTTCTGTGTGTGTGTGTGTGTGTGTGTGTGTGTGTGTGTGTGTGTGTGTGTGTTCAGCCAGTAGTGTGGTTCCTGTTGCCCTGAGTGAAGACCATGACCTGGTGAAGCAGTTCACACAGAGCTGTGGGGTGTGGAGGTCTGATGGGTGGACTAAACGGTACACACACACACACACACACACACACACACACACACTTTTTATGGTACAGTACTGTGCAAATGTTGTTTGGCATTTGTCTTCACACATATTTTGTTCTTCTGCTTTAGCGTGTCATTCAATTCTGATAGTGACCTCTGACTTCAACCTCACTGATGACCTTTAGAGACACTGTGAGCCTATATCGTGACCTTTGACCTCCTGGCTGTCTGCAGGTGTTTCCAGTTAGAGCTGAGTGGCTGTGCGCTGAGGGACATCTGTGTTAACATCACGCGAGACGGGCCAGCACAGGACACGCCTTTTGACTGCAGAGTGGGAGAGATTATGGTGAGCTTACCCTAACCCTAAGTTTTCAGGCCAATATGTACATGTGTTTTTGTAAGTTTATATTTATAATAAAGCATTTAAATGTGTGAATTACTTTTTTTCTCTAGTAATATAGCTTTTGGTAAATGCATAATTTTGAAGTTTTTTACTACTTACTGTTTATACTATTTGTAGTTATAAGTACTTATAATATTAATACTACTATTGTAGTATTATTGATTAAACTGGTGGAGCAGGACTGATGTCTCTGAGGTAAACCTTTGGGAACCCACTGAAACCCTGCCACAGATGTAAGCATCCTCTGGACTGCACCTTCATTGAAGGCCGCTTACATTTATTCTGTTTAGATAAAATGTTGTAAATATCCCATGAGGTACATCTCTAGTCCTTATTGCTCTGTGACTGTCAGCAAGCTGCTGGATGCCAAGACTCTCTTGGTATTTCCTTGTTAGGTTTGCCTATTTTCATCAGGTGCATATACATCTAAATATGAAAGTGAAAGTGAAAGTGATATCGCTTCAGTTTTAACAGCCCTCACACCTCGCTCTGTCCCCGTCCCCGTCCCTCTGCACGGACTAGGTGCTGGACGCCGAGAGCCTCCTGGTGTCCCCACCCTCCATGCAGAACATCTGCATCTCTGACGCGGTGTGGCAGCGAGGCATGGGCAATGGCAGTGACTCCACCAAAGAGACGCAGAAGCTGCACCTCAACGCCACGCTGCAGTGGAACTACCCCAGCCAGCTGGCGCGCTGCTTCCTCATCCACTGGCGCCGGCTCCGCGGGCCCGACCCCCGGGTGACCGCCGGGCCGCTGACGCTGCTGGGCCGCTCCTACTCCGGCCTGTACCGCGTGGTGGACCTGGTGGTGCCGGACCCCCCCGCGCTCATCGAGCTGGTGGTGGAGCCCGTGACAAGAGAGGGCTTCAGTGTTCCGGAGTCCCACTGGGGTAGACGCTCACTCAGCTACACCGAAGGAGTGAACGCAGGGCATAAATGAAGGGACATGGCTGAGAACACACACGCGTGCGCACACACACACACACCTTTTATTTGGATACTTATCTATCTTCCTTGCATATGTACACGTACAAACACTTAACATCATTCTTATCCATCTCCTATCATTGTTACACACACACACACACACATTTGTACACAGCTACATAAAAACTATTTGGTCTTACACACGCACACACCTTGTTTCTTAGTCATACTTAGACATACAAGGTGATAACCAAAACGTATGACACGGATACACATTCCGACTGACACACACACACACTTGATTTCACACAGACAAACATACATGTGCTACCTTACACACTTGTGCATACTGTTCAGCCGTCCACATGTCTGATTCGTTTGATAAAGAGCCCTTGCTGTATGAAAACCCTCTGGGTGATATTGGTTTGCATCACTTTTGAACTAATACACTGAACCGTACAGTGGCATTATTTCATGCTTAACCGTCTTAAGGTCCCCAGAAAAGCCTTGCCTCAAGATCACATTTCAGTCAGACATGCTTAATTACTGTTGGTGACTTGACAATTTAAGGGTCATGTAGAGGTCATGGCTGCTGATTTACTCTAACATGAACTGCAGAGGGTTACTGTGACTAATCATGCTTTTGAAATGTACCTTAGGTATAATATGCACTATGCAATGCAATGTGTGTACACACACACACATACACACTAGTCCTCCAGTCTCAAATCTTCTTGTCTGAAGGAGAAACACAGTGCATCCATAGTTAAGGTATCCACTATCAGGAATGCCCTTTCTTTTGGTCTTTCATTCTGTGTCAGTTATGTCAAGTGTATGTTTTAAACGTACTTTAACAGTTCCGAGACCGATTTTTCAATGCTATGTACAATGCATTGAAGAATCCTCACCCGGTCTTGGATATATGAACCTGGCTCTGTACACCTACTGCTTCCAGCTCAGTTTTGGCTCTCATTAATTACAAAGTGAATTCTGCTTACACCACCAGGGTACTGCTATATCTGCTTGAAGAGAAATTTGTAATAAAATATAATGTCACCCAAAGCATGTGGTTGAGGCTTACATTGCAAACACTTAATATCATGTACTATTTCATTAGCCAGAGGAGGGCATGGACCAATCAGAATACTAGCTGCGAGATGTCTTGTAAGTAAGTAAAAGTCCCTAAAAGCCAAGTTAGACCTCTATGGGAAACACATGAACACACAACATATGCATGACAACACAGATTAAAAAAGAAAATCCCAACCATTTATTGTTCCTGGGCCATTAGAGTAAATACATAAGATCATCAAAAAAAAGCAGTCATTCAATCAGTACAGGACTTTGGAGACTTGGGGGTCATAGAGGTCTAGGCTGGAAGAGGCAGAGTGATTTTGGTGCAATCGTGCTGATTTGATTGTCTGAAAGGATTGTAGAAGGGCCAGCCCTGCTGGCGCCATCGGAGATGAGATCGTCCCTTTTACTCCTGCTGGGTGATCATCTGCATCATCCGCAAGGCCATGGGGCCCTGGTCTGACGGGATCTGACACACACACACACACACACACACACACAGGAGGGCATCGTCAGAATCCAACACGGTCACTTGTAGATCACACACACACACACTTTTTAACAATAAAGAGACTTATATACAGGTGCCAGGTAGTTATGTAGAATAGGTAAAAAGACAGACACTTTAATAAAGTGACAAAAACACTAAATGGTGCTAGCGTGTAACCAACTCACCATGTGGCCAGCTTTGAGAATCCAGTAGAAGGCAAAGTTCTTGTGGGTCTTGAAGAAGCCCCCAGTGACGCCGGGTGACTCTGGGTCATCCAGGGCGGTCCACTTCATCTGACTGAAGGTCTGGATCTCCGGCCACCTCAGAGACTTCACCCAGATCTCCTGACCTGAGAGCAATAAGAAGAAGAAAAAAAAAAAAAAAAAAAAGTCATTCGCATCTGCATTGTGGTCAGCTCCACAAGGAAGTGGCAGCAAAATACAATACATTTATTTTTATTTTTATTAAAGTACCAATTTTCTGCCACGTTGCCAGGTGGCAACCACAATAACCATATGGTTTACTAAATCATGGCTTATCCGGTTATGTACTACCTCTCCAGAGAACATCACTTAAGTCATCTCTGCTTTTGGCATTTGAGGAGCCTTGAACTCACCGATGGTGTCCACAATAAGGTCGAGCTGTCCGTTGTAGACGGTGACATTGACCCCGGCATCCAGGAGCTCATCCACAGTATCAGTCACAGACTTCATGAAGTCTCCAGACATGCTGGCAAAGACAGCCTCCGCCTGTCCTGGGGGTTCAAAGAGGACACATTTGACATATTATTACACATTGTTGGGAGAGTGTGTGTCTGGGCAGACTGAGAGTGTGTTGGGAGAGACTGAGAGTGTGTGTCTGGACAGACTAAGAGTGTGTGTGTGTACAATCCATCGTCTTCATTTCTTTATGCTAGGGTAGAAAACTAACACTGCAATCTTACTAATCACATGGGTTGCTACAGACTTTGACAGTGTTCCTCTGTTGATACTATACTATAAACCAATGACTCAAGATCATCCATTCCACCCACTGTTTTATTCTAGTTAAAACCACACAATGGTGGTAAATTGGAGTAAATCAGTCTACCTCCCCAGGTGACGTTGCGTGGGATGATGCCAAGCTTCTTCCTGATTTTGCCGTTCATCAGCTGGCCGAGAGTTTCGCTCTTCAGGGGATGAACGTGGCGTTTAGCCAACGCAGCTGCGGGGAGTGGCGGAGAACAGAGGTCACTACAGTGAGGCCTGAGTCACCACACACACACACGCATGCACACACACGCACGCACGCACGCACCCAGTTTGTATGGACATGAAGATTTTTTTTTTTTTTTTTTTACTCACAGAGATAGCCCTCCTTTAGGGAGGACTTCACAGACTTATCATCGTCGTCAGATTCTTGACCGAGGATGTTGTAAAAATTAACTCCATTTGTGTTCTGCAACACACACACACACACTTTGTTATTGTACATTAAATAATGAATATGCTTTCAACATTTATCAAAAGGCATCATCCCCAGAATTATTAAATTCTTTAAATTACTATTATCATAAAATGAGCAGTCAGAATGAAAGCATGAACAACAGAAGAAAAAGGCGCCAGCTGACCTGCTCCACCACGTTCTCCAGGATGGACCAGAGCTCCGTGGCCTTCTCAAACTGTCCATCGCTCACGGCACGCTTCACCGCCTCCGCCGCATTGCCCACCTCAGCCAGGCCTGCGTCGTCCAGCAGAGACTGAAAGGCAGAGAACAGAGCTACAGCTAAACAAGGTAGAGCACAGACACACAGAGCTACAGCTTAAGGGCTCAGATACACATACGCGTTTTTGTAAAAACGGGACGCGAGCAAATGCATTGATTCCTATGGTACGGCGCGTTTAAAAGCGTGCGCCCCTTCTCCACCACGCGTTGCATCTTTGAAGCGTTTTTTAGGTGCGCTTAAAAGTTGAACTATTCTCAACTTTCCAGCGCAAGGCAGGGAAGCGCACCGCTTCTGTTTTGGCCGCCGCACTTTGCCAAGGCGTTACTGAAGCGTTTCTGCCTGAAAAAAGACGCGTATGTGTATCTGAGCCCAAACAAGGTAGAGCACAGACACACAGAGGGAGCTACAGCACCACAGATAAACAAAGCAGAGCACAGACACACAAAGAGAGCTACAGCACCATAGCTCTAAACAAGGCAGAGCACAGACACACAGAGAGAGCTACAGCACCACATCTAGACACACACCCTACAGAACCACAGCTGAACAAGGCAGAGCACAGACACAGAGAGAGAGAGAGCTACAGCATCACAGCTAAACAAGGTAGAGCACAGACACACAGAGCTAAAGCTAAACACGGATGAGAAGACGCCGCACCAAATCACTGCTCATTCCCAATAATGATGCTGAGAAGGTCAGACTGAACATTAAAATTCATTGCAATAATCTTGGCACTGCAAAAGGCACTTAGATGCATCACATTAGCCATTAGTTTATTTATTATTATTATTATTATTATTTATTATACTTCCCTTTTGGGTTTCCATTGGATTACCACGAGCATATAAGACGCAGACTAGACAATGAATCATCTTCCCCATCAGTAAGAATAAGCAAGGAAATCCCCACGAATAATCCCCCACACATAGAATACAGAACAGAATTTCCCCTACACATAGAACACAAAACAGATCTGGCCCAAACCACAACCCTACGGTACATGTAACATACTGATGTGAGCACCTGTAGGGTAACATTTACACAATTATTAGATTGCTTCCAATAGCCCTTATACCCCTAACAAGATCACAAGGGCCTCAGATGTCTGCCTTGCATGGTTTTCTCTGGAATATACCCAGAATAGTTTCAGAAGTAACTTGCCTTTAAATAGCTATAAATACACATATATCGCAGAGCACATGCACCAGTTGGCTATAGTCTTTTGCGGTGTGTTCAAGTGCAACTTTTTGGCCCAGACACAGGTGACGTGACGCAATAGTCAACCTTCATTGCCGCTAGTTCTTTGACGTCGCTTTGGTGTGATTCTGGTGTAAGGCTTCCCTCTGCGGTCTCCTCGTGAGCAGAACTATATTTACTCAAGAGAACTACTGATGACCTGAAGTATGTCGATGCTGCATGCTGGTGTGGTAGCCACATTTCCCCAAGTGAGAAGGAAACTGTGGCAATTCAATGCAAGGTCAGACACCGTTACTAGCTGCTCTAGAGAGACAGACAGACAGGCAGACAGACAGGCAGACACAGACAGGCAGACTACTTACGGTGCTGTAGAGATAAGGTCCCCATGTCAGGACAGAATCTGCAGGGGGAAAAATAAATAAATGAAAAAGCAGAAATGGATATCTGCTTAGCTAAGCATTTTTCCTCACTGCACCCAACAGGCTTACATCAGATCACTGCAGTCAGGTGGAGTATGCCCACACTGACAGCAATTTTGGCCTGTGCTGCTGTAACATGGCATTTCTGCTAGTGTAAGCCCTTCTTCAGGGAGCAAGGGCTTATACGAAAATCGAAGTCCAAATGTTCACATGACCAAGTTCACTAGAATTTTGAAAACAGAAGAATGTGTTCGTAGTATGCTTGTAGTTTGGCAGACAGCCACTAACCTAGAGGCGAGATCCAGGAATCTCCCAGGGCTACTCCAGCAAGGTTGCACTTAATTGCTCCTGAAGAAATAGCCTGCAAATGATGAAACGGCTTATTTAAACCACCTACAACCTCAGGAATCAGAATCGTGTTTATTGGCCAAGTAAGTTTGCACATACAAGGAATTCCACTCCGGGTTAAGTGGCTCTCAGTGTACTTACACAAAATTTACGACACAACACAACGGTCTACATGGGAAAATCACTAAATCACACGTTACATATATAACAGGCCTAGAAGACAAGATCACAGAGCTGGGACAGATCTCAGGGAGATAAATGATCACGAGATCACACAGAGGAAATGATCTTAAACAGCCACACAGATGTCTGTTCCTCAATTAATCATACTAGTGCAGTGCCCGTAGGTCCGCCCCTCTTTCTCTGAATTACTACACTACCCATAGTGCCTACGGCAAACGATAAAATACAATATGTCGCAAACTATGAATTCAGAAATCTTCAAAATCAAGGATGCATAGGTTCATGACATGCGTAAGCTACATGCGAAATCTCATAACTAACGTAACTAACGCCCTAGACAGACTTGACAGACAGACAGACACACAGAGATTTCTGAATTTTTAGATAGATTCAAACCACATGAATTTCTCTGGGTTCAATAAGCACTGAATATTTTGAATCAATTACCTTGGTGAGCTCCAGTGAAATGGCTGCTGCCATTTTTCCACCATAAGACTCAGAGAATATATAAAAGGGAATGCTCTGTGGGCAGAAGGCAAAAATGCACAGCAAAATATAACCAATAACCCTATAGCTGTGTATTAAAGTACTGGTTTGTATAAGACCCAGTGTTGCACAGCACAGTTTACCTGAAATTCTGCCTTTTGGGAGAAGAACTCCTTCAGCAGGACCAACATGTCGGACGCCACAGTAGCGACATCTTTGGTGAGAGCATCTGGAGAGTCGGTGTAGCTGAAGCCGGTGCCCACAGGGTTATCCACAAACAGCACGCTGGCAGCTTGAATCTGAACACAACAGACACAGGTTCATGCTTGGACAAGATACAAGTATCGGGCAACCGAGGGCAAACGTTTGTTTCCAGTTTAAATAAATAAATATACAATAATCAGATCCTTCTGAGAAATATTGGTGTCATAATTCTCTTAAAAATAGCACCACAAAATCAAAATATTTCAAGAAGCAGAGACAATTAGATCAGGTGTGTAATGTGATGTATTGAAAGAGTAATACATCACATTACTAGTATTTTAGTGCATATTCAATATTCACCCAAGTAGTTTCTCTCTCATCCAGCTCACGGTCAAGTGGACCAATCTCTTCGAAGTTACCAAAACCAGTGCCAGATCCGCCAGGCCCACCCTGAACAAATGAAAAAAAAAAAGAAAAAAGGTACTTGAATTGAAATTGTCATTCAACAGCCACTATATTATCTACATCTACTTGAAACAGTTTCGCATAATTTAAAGAAAAGGGTAGTGGGGTAAAAAAAAAGAGTAAAAATTCTAAGATTAAAGGTTATAATTTCAGAAGAGACTATAAAATCACCTGTAGCCACATCACCAGCGGTAACTCTTTGTAACTGTTGTCAGGACTGTTGGCGTAGTAAAGCCACCAAAACATGTGCGCCCCTTCTCGGACATCCACGTAGCCCCAAGACTCTTTCCCTGCAGATACTGGACCCGCAAAACCTGTTGACAAAGAATGCAAGCTAGTTAATAATAATGATAACCCAGGTATGATTGATGACTTCAAAGAACGTAAGACAGCTAAGGACACCATAAGGTTACTTTCGATTTCATTAGGTAAATCTCAGCAATGCATTGTCCTTCGGGAAAGGATACAACAAAATCTAATTTGCGTAATTTGTCTGCCAAGTTTGATTGCAATAGGGTACACTGCTTTAACAGCCCAAAGCGATGCTATTGTACACAGTTTAGCGACATATAGAAAGCCGACCAATAGAGCCAAGTCAGCAAGTTATATGGGGAAGAAGAAGAGACATACAGAAAACATTTAGAAGTCGTATAATTACCGCTGTGAATGGACAAAAACAGCAGCAGCACAGTCGCCACGGTACAAGTCGTTGGACGCCCCATTGTCCTTTTGCTTACAAGTTACTGTAAACTGTGCTATGGGGAGCAGATGGACAAAACATATAGGCAGAAGTCATATGACTTTTCTGTCAGCTGACCTAACTAAGGAAGTCAGGCGTGTTAACTTCCATGCCGACAGACGGCAGTAGCTAGCATTATAACCACAATTAAACTTCGCCAACGCGCACTTTCTAACAACAATGGCCGCTTCCAGCCTCAATGTGGTTCGAGTGAGGCTGTATTTTGATTATCCTCCTCCTGCCGTACCCACCTGTCGTATGTGTTGGTTGCTTATAGATCTCAACAAATGCAGGGTTGTTGCAGATGTGGTCAGCGTCATTAGGGAAAAGTTTGACTACAGCCGCAAGACTTGCTTAGACCTGTTCATTGAAGACTGCTACCTGCCACCTTCGGAGAGCATCTACGTCGTTCGGGATAATGACAGTATAAGGTAACGCCGGCCAGTGGATGATCTTTCATGTCACGTAGATATGTGAATCAAACATCACAGGCATTCGAAGTCATTTAGTGTTTTATCTTGCATTCGCTAAGTTACTGGTGCATGCGAATAATTAACCGCAATTGATCATTACATTATCCTCTTAACATGTTTTTTTTTGACAGGGTGAAAGCTGAAAGTTTGGCCCAACTGAATGGTGCAGAGCCAGACACACGCAAGAGTAAAGGCAATAAAAGAACGCGGGAAACTGAAACACAGGAGGTGGAGGATGAACAGAGTAGCACCTCGAAAAGAAGAAAAGAAACTGAAAATAGTCAGGGAACCCAGTTAGATCTGACTGAGAATGGCAAGACAAAGAAGAAGAAGAGTAAAAAGAAGAAGAAGAAAGAGGCACTAGCCACTGAGATGCCAACAGAGACTCTCAAACAGACCTCTGTAGCTTCAGTGCCTAAACCTCAGCCTGAAAAATCCACTAAAAAGCAGAAACCCTCTACTCCTGTTTTAAATGGCAAACCGGCTGCCAAGAAGCCACAGGCAGCATCATCAGACTCCAGCGACAGCAGTGACGAAGAACCCCCAAAGAGACCAGCTCAGCCTAAACCTGCGAGGACAACGAGCAGTAGCGCAGGTCCCGTCAGTAAGCCAGGCTTAGCTAAACGCAAGGACAGCCCGTCATCGTCTGACTCGGACTCTGTTCAGCCTCCCCCTAAAAAGTCACCCACTGCCAAATCCCTCCCTGCAAAACCCAATCCTAGTTCTGCGAATGCTGCTGTGACCACAAAGACTAAACCCGTGTCCAAAAAGAAGGCCCAGAGCTCTTCCTCCGACTCCGACTCCAGTGCAGAGAGGCCCCCTCCCAAAAGGACTCCTGTCAGGGTCCCCCCACCTGCCCTGGCATCAAACCCTAAAGCTTCAGTGTCGGCCTCAGCCGGCAGCTCAAAGAAGCCGCTGGCTAAATCAGCGCATACCTCGGACTCCGACTCTGACTCCTCCTCTAGTTCAGAGAGGCCTCCTGCCCGAAAGCCCTCTGCCATAGCAACCCCCAAAGCACCTTCTTCTGCCCCGAACTCAGCTGGCAGGCCAGCAGCAAAGCCAGTTACTCAACCAGGAGCCAAACCGGCCGCCAAACCGGCCGCAAGTACCTCAGACTCAGACAGCAGTGAGGAGATCCAGATGGTCATCAGGAAACCGGTGCTGAACGGCATGGGTTTAAATGTCGCCGGGGTGGTGTCATCCACTCCTGTCGTAGGGGCAGGCAGGGGCAGGGCGGTTGTGAGAAGCCCAGGAAGAGGCTCGGGGAGTGGGGAGGGAAGGTTTGCATGGAGAGGGGCTGGTGGCCGAAGTGGCGGAAGAGGCGGACGTGGGAACGGAACACCGTGGAACAAGGGCTTGCAGTATGACTATAGTGATGAGGATCAGAGGAAGGACAGAAGGTTTAATGACTCACTGACCAACACTAGTTTGATCCTGCGGGTAAGTCCTACTTTAGAACTGTCCATCCATTACATGTCATCCTTCCTATTTAAATGTAGAGGTCTGTGAACTACTCACTATAGATGTCTGACTGGTGTCCACTTTCACTTGCATTGATTGCATTTTAGAAGAAACCTACACTAGGGTAGGCATTTATTTACATATATGTGCGCTCTCCTTTAACCTTTGACCTAGGTTGTCATCACCTTCCTCCGTTATAGATGGATAGATCGATAGATCGATAGATCGATAGATAGATAGATAGATCGATGGATACTTTATTAATCCTGAGGGAAATTTAGGTCATCCAGTAGCTTATACACATATACACTATTACACCTCAACGACATACATACATAAATCACATATACATAGGGAGAAAATATTCACATGGAGTATTTACAGATACAGGAATGGGTACAGAAAGCAATGAAGTTATAGAGCAGCTGGAGAGTATGTCAATTGTAACCCCCCCCCCCCCCCCCCCCCCCCCCCCCCCATTTTCATTATGTGACAGAATCCACCTGAACCCACCCCCCCACGGGACTATAATGTGTTGCCACTGTTGGCTGCACCTCCACCTGTGGGACAGAAGATCGCCTTTAAGGTACAGTAACTGTGGAGCTATTTCAGGCGCAAAGCTTGTGTCTGTGAAAACATGCTCTTAGGACTTTCTGGCAACAATCCACACTCTTCACTAGCCCATAGTTTTCCTCTCTGTTTAAAGCTGGGGTCGTTGATGAGATGAAATTAAATGAGTGCATTCTATTAGAGAGTCTTGTCTCTGTGTTTATATGTTAAAATTATGTGTAGTACTTACTTACTCCCGACTAGCTTTGTATTGTTTGTTAATATTGGAAGGACCCCCTCGAAAATGAGATGGTACATCTCAAGGGGCTATCCTTGAAATAAAGAATAAAGAAGTGTTCTTATTATTCTAGAACACATCATATAATTTGTTGCATTGTCATTATAACTGAGTAAACAATATATATTACTCTGTTTGTGTGTAATTGTATCCTCTGGAGTACAGTCTCTTCCTCATGAACTGTTTTGATTTCGTTTAGCTGCTGGAGCTGACTGAGAATTACACACCGGAGGTGTCGGATTACAAGGTAAACTGCATTGAGTTTCAAAATATTTATATATCACGGCCATTTGAAAGCTACCAGAGGAGGATTGCAAAAGAGGATTCATAGGTATCCAGCCAGTGCTGACTGATGCAGGTAGTTCAGCAGCGTGTCAATTCCACACCTGACTCATAATTGTGGTCTCTAGTCTTGATGATATCAGATGATTATCATTTACAAACAGTGCACAGTGGGAGCAACATACACCATTCATCATTTCCCAATTTCTAAGAGATACAGGAAGTGTTAGTTTCTTGTGCTGGTTGAATTGTTCTACATAAGAAACATAAATATTTGTACTCCCGTTTCGGCATTCGTGAATAAACCATAGTAGCTATACACAGCTGATCTCAGCCATCCGGCCTTCTTATGTTCTTTTGTAAGACAGGTTGGGTATGTCTTTATGGTCCACTCTATTTCTCCTCATGTCTCTATGGTCCGCACTATTCCTCCTCATGTCTCTATGGCAACTTTATTCCTCATCATGTCTCTATGGTCCACTCTTTTCCTTCTCATGTCTATATGGTCCCCTCTATTTCTCCTCATGTCTCTATGGTCCTCTCTATTCCCCCTAATGTCTCTATGGTCCACTCTATTCCTCCTCATGTCTCTATGGTCCACTCTATTCCTCCTCATGTCTCCTATGGTCCACTCTTTTCCTCATCTTACTCACCCGCTTTCTCCATCAGGAAGGGAAGATCACTGGATTCAGTGCCATCACCAACATGTTGGAGATAGAACTGATGTCCAGACCAAAAGGTGTAGTACAGACTTTCACAAGTAACAAGAGCTTGATGTTTCCATATACACTGTGTGATGATTCAGTTTAGCGTTATTCCGTTAGTTGGTTCTCTAATGAGTCTGTCCTGTTCTCTGTTCAGCTTATACAGAACCTGGTAAATTTGACCTGGTGTATGAGAACGCTGACGGTTCTGAGGTGGTGGAGTATGCAGTGACCCAAGGATCTCAGGTATACACCATCATCATCATCATCATCATCATCCTCCTCCTCACAGACTCTCTTTCTGATTTATATCCATTCCATTCCATTTAACATTAAAGAGTGATTGTGATGGCTGAAATTTCTCCAATAACAAGTGCAAACTTTCAAGTTCAAAACCTTAAGCTTTTTGAAGATAGATGTATTAAGTGGACCGGTGGAATTGGCTTCAATCTCCCCTGGTCCATTTAGAAATTAATATAGGCCTATGTTTATAGTGGGAAGAGTTCCCTGTTGGTATTTGAACTTAGTTTTGTGTGTTCTGCCAGTTCAGCATTCAGTGTAACATTTGCGCTGCACATCGCTGTTGCAGTTGAGCTAAAGCCTTCTCTTTTGTCAGTCGTCTGCCTGAGTTTAACCCTTCTCCCTCCGTCATACAAACGTGGCTCCAGGATGATCCCCTCTAATTGTTGTGAGTTGAAAGCGGTTGGCGCTTTGTGAACCAGCTGCCTTGTGTGCTGAAACACTGTGTCTCTGCTTTCTGATGTCTATCGCGCAGCTGAACGAGCGGTGGGATTCGCTGTTGGAACCGCGGCTCATTGTGGAGAACGTGGGATGAGTGTCGTCACGCTGGAGGCAAGCCGAAGCCACAATCACAGGAAGGCAGAGGGAACATCTTAACCTTTTGTTTTAATGTTTAGAATGTTTTTTTTTTTTTTTTTTTTTTTTTACATATGTCAAATATAATTGACTTCCTGGTTAAAGAGATGGTTTTAATATTTTCAATGTTGATGTAAACTGTGAAGATTGAATAAATGAATGCCGTTTATAAACAGCCTACAGTATTTTTATGTTTGGAGTGGCCTAATAATTTGTCTGGAACACAAAAAACAGAGGACCAAATCCCTTCCTAGTTTATCTGTAAATGGATGTATTAATACTGTTTTTACAACAACAACAACAACAACATTTCTGTGAGAAATGGTAAGGGTTTAATCACGATTAAATAACAACATATACTCCAGAAGTTCGTAATTCTCACAGTTTGTGTGTTCTTTCAGCCATGGCTACGTCACAAGTGTGAAAAACATATTTGAGAAACTCTTGAGAAATAACATGGATGATTCATAATGTCTTCACAGGCAGAGGGAGGGTCCTTGCGTGGATATTGTTAGAATGATTATTGATCGCAGGCTTTACTAAAAAGCTCCGCATATCATGTAAATTCGTACAGTGTTGCTCAAAGTAATATATCATGGTTAATTCAATAAGGATTTATTTTACAGAGGAAATTTTATTGTAATTTTCGACTTCCCCTTACAACCCGTTCGATGGTCCTTTCCGTTCAGCCAGTGATGCTGCTGATGTCACCGTTGCGCGCTGAGAAGCGAAGCTGCGAACGCTGGTGATGATGGCGCCCGTTGCACGGATTCCCTTGGAGTGCTTTTAATTTTTTCTCTTGACAACTCAAACACGACAATGGACGGCAATGTTTTCCCTGATCAAGAGCAACTGCTGGGGTTTCTGAAAAAGCTGAAAGAAGTCTTCGACGTTTGTGACGAAGATGAAGACGGCTTTATTCGGGTAGAGCACCTCGTAGACCTTGGACTTCAGTTCGGGCAGGGGGATGAGGTAAGGTCCTCTCATTAAACTGCTGTTAATCATAAAGATAGCTGGATGAAAATAAACATTCCATCTATTGCCGACAAAATGATGTCAAAGATATATGTGCTAACTGTCATTGACGTTTCATCATAAATGAAATACCCTCCTTGAAATCATCTTGCTGCTTTTCCAGTTCTCATTAACAGGTTGTCATAACAGTGGACAGTGAAATTGGTGATCTTGATCTGATTTTCGTTAAGATGGTTGACCTTTTCTCACAGCGTTGAGTCATTCATTACGAAGACAACTAATTTAATGCTTAATCATGTAGCTCACCTTGATGTGTAGCTTAGGGTACAGTGCATCATCTCAGCCCTCTGGCAGGGATGGAGAGTGATTGCATAATGTTATCGACAAGAATCCATGCATTTGCAATATTTGCAACGAATTTCTTTACCATTTTCAAAATCTTGAACTTATATGAATGACATGACTTGCTGTGTACTGTATCGTAAGCATTAAGCTGCAGAGATCAGGGAATGTCTTGTGTCAAAGCTAATGAGATAGCGTTGTTATTTTAATGCTGAGTAAAAATCGCCCAAACATCTCTCAGACGGTCAATTAAACCTTAAAGATGAACAATCATTATATCAAGCCCTTTTGCTTTCATAAGGGCAGAGACAGAAGAGGATATCATTTAACCCACTCATAATTTGATTTAAACTAATATTTCCATAGTGATACACTGGGGTGTTTAGTGTACGAAGTTGTGCCTGTTAATTATTCCTCTCGTTTCTTTACAGATGCAACACACGCTGATGCTATTTCTGAGAGCTAATCTGAAATCTTTTCATTTGGATCTCCTTACAGCTGTACAATTTGGGCTAAATATAGCCAAAAGTGTGGCTACACAATCACTGACATCAACTGGAATTACATTCAGGCGTGGACACTTGGTTTGCTCAAAACAGCTTCATAAAGCTAGAGAGATCCATTTCTGGCGAACAGTAAAAGCTTCGCTACTCAGTTTGATCTTAACCAAGATGCTCTTTTGGTGAGCACTTCACGCACTTTTGTGGTGGCACTGCTGATCACGTTGCTATGGAGCGAAACCATTAGATTACCCTTGAAAAGGCTGTTAGCTCAACCTGCTATTACATTGCATTGTCGTCATTCCACTCAAAGGCTCTCGATGTGGTTATCATCAGCTTCCGCTGATTAAACCATCCGTCATACGTAACGTGGCTGATTTTATTTTTGGTCTCATTAAGCTAAAATCATGAGATTATGTTGCATCATAATAATAATAAAAACCTAAAGTCTTCATCATCTCTGTATCATGTTTTTCTAAAGCATTTACAGTAGGTGAACCATTAAATTCCTCCATCACATAAAATAAAACTAAAATGAATACAGAGCTTCGTGTGTAGGTCCCTTGGTTGAATAAGCACAGTGGTGCTTAATTTGAGGCACTTCTAGGTCTGTCTCAACAAGCTGCTGCAGTCGATGATTAGAAGGTTTACTGCTGTGTCCCCAAATGCACTGCGGGCTCTGCAATCAGCCAAAGGAACACCCATCATTGAAAATTACCCTAAATTGAAGCCAAATAATAGCTTAAGCCCAATAGAGCACTGTCATAAGTCCTCCTTGTACTCATGGCGACAGCCAGAACTGGCAAATGTAATTAGGCTTTCTACAATGAGTAGTTATATACTTGTGAAAATTGCTATAAAAAGTAATGCATGTGATGTGGGTGAACCTCAACATAAGTGGTGACAATGAATAAGTTCTTTTTTTAAAACCTCCATTTGCACCAAATGTCTCTCTGGAAGCACTAATCAATTTTGGGGTCAAATCTAGCATCGGGACATGTACCAAGTTGAAAAACAGTCTGCTGTGCTGGTTGTTGGTAGTTTCAGTCCTGTGGTGATGTAAAGATTGTATGATATTTAGGGATAGAACTGAACAGAAAAGAGTGTCATGAATGTTTTCTTGGTTTTGTTAGACCCACGGAGAAGTAGTTGAAAATCAGCTTGTTAACAATGCATTAAAGATGCCAGATCTTTTGCTGACGCATACTGATTTCGCTACCTCAGAATAATAAGGTTCTATCTGCGTTCAGGTCAGTTTTGAGATATTGAGGTTTAAAGTTTTAGCATTGCATATACCAAAACTGACAAATGGGGCACATTTTTCAGAATAAAACACTCCATTTTTTTTTTTTTTTTTTAAAAACACCTTAAATAATGTTCATAAATTATGCCAGAATAGGAATATGTAAATAACTCAATTTTGACAAAAATGTCAGATAGAACCTTATTATTCTAGGGTAGCGATTTAGCTTTAATGACTTTGAGTGTTTCAAATGACATTTAAATGTCATTGTAAGTAAAAGTAATGCCAATTGTAAGTGCTTTTCCAGGTTTTCTCTAAGTGAATGCTGTCAAATTCTGCATGGCATTTATGACCACCCGTGTGCTTCAGCTGCTTTGTGATCCGCTGTGTTGTTGACGTGTCGTTGACGTGTTGTTGATCCGCGTTGTTGACGTGTGTGATAATCACGTCTGCCATGCAGAGCAGGTGGGCTGTCAGAGCGTGACGAAGCCTGAAGCACATTCTCAGGAGAGAGATGGGACCGCCCGTTCCCCATCATCACCTCCCTGCTCTTCATCCATCACTAGACGGCCAGTATTGTATTGCTGTTATGGTTCTAATGATGTGAACTGGGGCATCCAGTTTCCAGCCATTTTCAAAGCCGCACAGGCCTCTCACTCCCCCCCCCCCGCTCTCTGCCCTCATACTGTCCAGCCAGACAGGGCCCCCGCCGATAGGTTGTCTGTTTGTTTGTTTTATTTTATGATTGACCTCTTTTCCCCGGGGCAGCTTGTAAACGTTGCATGGATGTCCCGGGGTTGCTCACCGCACGTCCGACGGCTCCGGCGTCTATAGGTGCCGCCGGGTGCTAAAAATAACAAGCAGCTGAGCGGAACACTTTAGCTTGCTCTGGCTCCAGCACCGGCCCCGGCCCCGTCGCCATGGATACACTTGCATAACACACTGGTGGCGGACGCTCAGGCTGTGTGGTCAGTGGAGGGCTGTTGGAGGTGAGGTGGAGGGCTGTTGGAGGTTAGGGGGTGGGTGGGTGAGTGGGTTAGGAGGGGGCGCCCACACATCTCCCCATTCCCAGTGAAATGTGACCAGTGGGGCTGGGCTCTTAGATTAGGAGAGGAGACCCGTATTGTTTTGGGTCTCTGGTATCCAGGTCAGGCCAGTGGAGAGCATATAGGCCCATTTTTCACGGGTGTGCCTGTCTTCCTGGGCGACACTGAACAAACCTGACAGTACAGCTGTGTGTGTGTGTGTGTGTGTGTGTGTGTGTGTGTGTGTGCGGTTTAATTAACTGTGTGAGTGTGTGTGTGTGCGTGTGTGTGTGTGTGTGTGTGTGTGTGTGTGTGTGTGTGTGTGTGTGTGTGTGTGTGTGTGTTTGTGTGTGTGTGTGTGCACCTCAGAAGAGCTGAAAAGCTCCACCGCTCAGGCTAGATCCTCTCCAGAGAAAGCTGCCACCTAGGCACAGTCCACTCTTCTCTACATGTGCAATGGAATGAAATAAATATGCAAGGACAATCTACTCAAAGGCCTTAATTGCCCCTTGAAAAATAAAATGAAGCTGTTTCCTTTCCCCACACGTAGGTGATCCCGGGGTTAAATTATACTCATCGTCATTCTGTCGCCCCAGATTGTTTCCTCATTGTTAGTAACCTACAAAAGAGGAGGCATGGTGACATGAAGGAATGGTATCTTGTGTTCTGCAGCCTCAACAAATAAGGTAGCTGATTTAATCAGGTGGCAGATAAAGGAAGAGAAAGAGGACACATTCATTGGAAAGAAAGAAAAAAAGAGAGGGAGCGATCTCACAGCTACACAGCTAGATCCATGTTTATGGTCTTGCCTTGCTTGCTTTGCAGCATATGATGGTAATAACATGCTCAATGGCTGACAATCAGTTTTGTATGAATAATAAGGGCCTTTATTGCACACTGTCTTATTAAACACGGCGTATTTAGTTGAGTCTAGTAAGCACCACTGTGCCTTTGGGTTCTGCGAGGATCAGGAAATGAGTGTTGATGAGTCTGTACTGCTCTTCCCTAATGAAAATTGAATGCATCTCCTGTTTGCAGTTAAGTGCAAGATTACCCAAAGACGCTGTTCAATATCTTCTCCAGGAGGTGTTGTCTCCTCCCTCTCTCACCGCCCGCCCTCTCACGGTCACTTCACTATTCATTTCAGGGAGCGTTGTCTTCTTAATTGCCCTGATGACTGGGAAGATAGCCCTGTCCAAATGTGATTGCTGGTAGGGGCTAATGTGTTTACCTAAATGCCACGGTGCATGAGACAGGGAGGGGTGGGGGTGGGGGTGGGGGTGGGGGTGTGGGTGTGTGTGTGTGTGTGTGTGTGGGGGTGGGGGGAGGGCAGTGCACCGCAGGGGCCTGGTGAGGTGGGGTGGAGAGGAGGGTGGGGTGGAGGAGAGGTCTGTATGGTTGGTGTGCCTTTGGCTTGCTTGTTTACAGCACTGAGTGCACTTTTACTTCTATTGTGATGAAGCACTGGCATGGAAGGACACACGCTCTTATTGACCATGTATTTGGAGTGTTATTACCAGCCCTTGACAGCGGGGACCTCCATCTGTCCAATTACTGCTTTTGTTTGAGGCATACTTTATATACTATGTAGTAATAGTTTTGATGTTTGGGATTATTATTATTGTTATTCATTGATTGTTTTACATTTAAACTTGTTTTTTAAATTGATACTTTTGTTGTGTGTGATGTTTTCTAATGTTTTGTTAGCCGCTATGGACATAAGTATCTTTTATCACAAACATAACCTCCACGTGTGCCGTGCACTAGCAGACGATACGTCACCTGTTTCTGCTCTGGCTGTTATTGACACGTCACCTGATCCAATCGCTTAAGGAAAGACGCAAAGCTGCCAAAGAAGATCCACCTCTTCTCTGAAATGGTTTTTGCTTTTTGCCTTCCTGAGATTTATGTTATCGAATGTGGAAATGGCAGCAGGCTGGGAGCACACTCTGTTCTAGACCTTGCAATCAATACACTTGAGTCGAGTCATAGCATTGGGCGGTGCAGATGGCCCTGTGTGCGGCCGGGTACAGTAGCCTCAGCTGGGTGTGATGTAACCAGCATGTCTTGAGTGGTGGAGAGCTGTTGAGTGATAGTATAGCCTTTGTGTGTGTGTGGGTCTGCAGACTGTGAGTCATTGTACAGGCATGGACAGCAGGGACACTGATCACGCAGCAGTGATGGGTGACAGGCTCCCAACAGCGTCGCTCTGAACTGATGTCAGCCACTGAAAACACACACTCACTTACTTGCTCACACACAGGACACAAGTAGACACACACAGATAAATTCACGCTCGTGCAAAATCTCTCTTCTACACACAGAAATATATAGCCACAAATACACACACACACACACACACACACACACACACACACACACACACACACACACACAAAGAATCACTATCGTCTCATCATCTTCATCCTCCTCCTTCATCTTCCTCACTCCACCACCCCTCCTCTCCACCCGTTGTGTAAGAGTGTGTGAAGACGTGCCTCTGCCGCGCAGATACCCACCCCCTCCTCTCGACTGTGCGCTCTGGCCTTGAGAGAGCAGGAGAGAGGGAGAGAGAGAGAGGGATAGGGAGAAAGGGAGAGGGAAAGGGAGAGCGGGAGAGGGAGAGAGAAAGAGAGAGAGGGAGGGAGAGAGCGAGAGAAAGGCTTAATACTCCTTTATTATACCTCTGTCTAACTGTCTTACATGATTACACTAATAACACAAACGTCAAGAAGCTAAGTCAACAATGCTAACACCGCACCATTAGAAAATAAGGAAAAGTCTCCCATTTCACTTTCAAAATAATTTGCCCATTAGAGAGAGAGAGAGAGAGAGAGAGAGAGTGAGAGAGAGTGTGAGAGAGAGAGAGAGAGAGTGTAAAAGCGACAGAGACAGAGAGTGTGACAGCGCGAGAGAGAGAGAGAGTGTGACAGTGAGAGAGTGTGACAGTGAGAGAGTGTGAAAGAGAGAGAGGGAGAGAGAGAGAGAGAGAGAGATAGAGCAATACAGGGCAAGTGTGAGAAACAGGTGGAAGAGGAACAGTGGAACGGAATAACCAGGGGGCTCAAAGGAGGGGGGTTCATCCTAGTCCAACTGATCACAAACACCCTCACCTCTCCCCACTCCCAGCACCTGTGCCAGGTCACACTGGGTGTGCATGTACCATACTGTCTTTCACCATACTGTCTTTCACCATACTGTCTGTCTCAGATTTGGCGCTTCTTCTGCCTGTTGTTGGGCTCTTTATAGAGCCTCCTCTCCTCAGCAATCTGGTCGAGACCCGCCCGCCCGCGCGCGCGTGTGTGTGTGTGTGTGTGTGTGTGTGTGTGTGTGTGTGTGTGTGTGTGTGTGTGTGTGTGTGTGTGTGTGTGTGTGTGTGTGTGTGTGTGTGTGTGTGTGTGTGTGTGTGAGTGTGAGTGTGTCTGTGTCTGTGTCTGTGTGTGTGTGTGTGTGTTTTTTTTTGTGTGTGTGTGTGTCTGTGTGTCTGTGTGTGTGTGTGTGTTTTTTGTGTGTGTGTCTGTGTGTCTGTGTGTCTGTGTGTGTGTGTGTGTGTGTGGCTGACACCCGCTCCATCTCTGATGTTAAACTCAGCACCACTGAGCTCCGCAGCATCACTGCAGTCCTGCACCCATCCTACCCCCAGCTGGAGGAGGGCCCCATTGCCTCACTCATGCAAGGAAACAACAGCCAATGTCAAGTGCAAGGATTCTCTTCCGCTTTCCATAGGAGAGGCCGTGGCTTGGCAACCACTGCGCTGGCTCTGCAGTAAATATTTCATTTCTCTTGCTTATGTAACTCGTCACGATGATAAATATTGAATAGATGGGAGATGCTGCAGTGCATGCTGGTCCAGGAAGATACGACCCTCAGCCAGATTCCGACTGTCTTCACCTCCCCCTCTCTTCCTCTCTGCAGCTCTTTTCTTTCTGTCTCTCTGTCCTTCTCTTCTCTTCCCTTCCCCTGTTGTTCTCCTTGTATGAGGTGCAGTGTTTATGGAAATGGCAGAACAGTGTTTGCATTTTTCCCAGATCTCTAAGTTTACTCTGAATGGATCCGTTTACTGCCAGTAATGCTACCACCTTCACACACACACACACACACACACACACACACACACACACACACACACACAGACACAGACACAGACACAGACACACACACACACACACACACACACACACACACACAGACACACACACACACACACAGACACACACACACACACACACACACACACACACACACACACTGCCTTTGTCTGCTCCTGCATGTCGCAGAGAGATCAACATGAGAAACATAATAAATGATGAGGGCAGAAGTGTTAGAGCATGACCCGATTGGTGTATATATAAATATACGTACATAGAGCATTTCTATGAAATTTGAATCGAAGGTTTTGTTTTTATAATATATAATATATAATGCAGTATATGAAAGCTGTAGAGTCTGTGTCAGGCTGTGGGTTTGTGTTAACATATATTTGTTCCTGTTCTGCATCCTCTTTATCTATGGATTTAATTTATGATCCATAATCGCACTGCACTCTCTTTATTTACGTAGTTCTGGGCCCCCTTTATCCGTCTCTCTCTGATGATTGCAATTAATGGAAGTATATTCATATTATTATATACTTTACATAACAAATGCATGCAGGGTAATGAACACATAAACACACACACATACACACACACACACACACACACACACACACACACACACACACACACACACACACACACACACACACACACACACACACACACACACACACACACACACACACACTCACACACACACACACTCAGACACACACATACATCTCTTGCCCTGATGAGTCATCTCCATGACCCCTCTCTTCACTGGCTGAACCCCAGACTGAATGATCTGTATTTAGCCGGTGTGAACACCTGAGCGGGGCGGTGATGACGTCTGTCTGGGAGTCTGGGGTGTGAGGGCCATGGGTGCGAGCCTGCGCCGACTGCAGCCGCTAATGAACTGAGATGCTCATCAACAGGTTGTCACATGAGCCCATGGCGTGAAAGTCTAATTTTGCATGAGTGTGTTGTGTTTGTGTGCATTTATGTTCACTGTGCTTTTGTCCTGGTGTGTGCACAATGTGTGCTTATGTGTGTGTATGTATGTGTGAAGGTTTTGTGGGTGTGTGTATGTATTCATTGGTCTAGTTGTTATGCTGTTATGATTTGAATGCATCAGACAAAATGATCTGCATACGTTTGTGTGTGAAATTCCACAATTTTGTGGCATCGTATGACAATCCATCTCGCCATGGTCTCCCAGGGACACTGTGACACACACTTGTCAATCTTGGGTGACATGAAACAGATTTCCCGTCACTGAGTGACAGCTTGCACTCCTTCTCCTCCCCCCCCCCCAGCCCAAGACCACAGTCTTCCCCCCTCCCCGCACCATCGCATGCTGTCTGCTTTGATCAGCGCCGCTCTGTGTCGTTAGCGTTTGTCTGTGTTCCGTGTGGATTGGTGTCAACGGGAAACGATCTCTCAGTCCCAGGCAGTTGATCTTATGGTTCTGGTGTGTAGCCGATGTGCTTTCAGCCAGCACCGCCTCTGAGTCTCACACACCTGGCACAGCTGACTGAGTGACATCAGTGATGCTTGTTTGAGGGGTATCTCATACAGTATATGTGATGCTTGTTTGAAGGTTAGCTTACGTATGTATGTGATGCTTGTTTGAAGGTTAGCTCGTGTATGTGATGCTTGTTTGAAGGTTAGCTTATGTATGAGCGAGAGCAAGAGTAATGAGCTGGAGACTTCTGCACGTGACCCTCTTCTCAGTCTTTCTCCCTCTCACTCGCTCAGGGTCTTTTCTCTTGGTATCTGTTTCTTTTTTGCACGTTTAAACTCTGCAATTTAGTTTTCTCCTTGCTTCTTGCTCCCTGCATCTATATTTCACTCTCCCTCCCTCTCTCTCTCTTTCCCTCTTTCTCCCTCTCTCCATCTCACTTTCCTTCTCCCTCCCTCCCTCCATCTCTTTTCATCTCTCTCCCTCCCTCCATCTCTTTCTTTCATCTCCCTCTCTCCATCTCTCATCTCCATCTCTCTTTCCCTCTTCCTCTCTCC
Source organism: Sprattus sprattus (assembly GCF_963457725.1). NCBI lineage: Eukaryota > Metazoa > Chordata > Actinopteri > Clupeiformes > Clupeidae > Sprattus > Sprattus sprattus. Next base: position 24,410,889 of record NC_137916.1, on the reverse strand, counting down.
CTCCATCTCTCTTTCCCTCTTCCTCTCTCCCTCCAACTCTCTTTCCCTCTTCCTCTCTCCCTCCAACTCTCTTTCCCTCTTCCTCTCTCCCTCCAACTCTCTTTCCCTCTTCCTCTCTCCCTCCACCTCTCTTTCCCTCTTCCTCCCTCCCTCCCAGTCTCTATCTCTCCGTTTTCTCCCTTTTCCCTCTTCCCTCTCTGTCTCTGTATTCTGGACTGTTATGAATTATTCCTCCTCAGTGATGCATAATGCATGGACGCTTAAGCTCACACAGGCTCTTACTCGGAGTGAGGGATGCCTCTGTGATCGCTGTTGACACAGCCTTGTCCTCTCACAGAATCCAGATTGATTAAGGGTGGCTTTACACGACAACGCTCCCGGGTGAAAACGACAAAATATTTTATCAGATGTGCCTTTCGTTTAGATGGCGACAGCGTTTTGAGGGCTTAAAAACGCAAAAAAATGAACCCACCCTCCAGAGTGGAAATCTTAAAAACGCTCCACCGTTGCGTTCCCGTCTAAAGGGTTGAAAACGCAAAAGTGTGCTCTGAGCTGCTCACGCTGGCTCTCCTGGCATACGCGTTGACATCATATCCATGTGCAGTACAGCCACACAACAACAAACATGTCGGATTATTTCCATCACTCGGAGATTCAAGCTGCCTTGATATCCAGGAGTCATTTCAGCAAATAAGCCGAGTAATCACAGATAAAACAGAACAGAGAAGGCGCATTAATTACACTAGGTCTCGTAGCTAGACTGTTCTATCCCTTGTAGCCTACGTCGCTTTGGCCAAAGGCGTCTGCTAAATGACTAAATGTAAATGTACACGAACACTGCAAATGTAAGTGAATTAATAAATAAATAAGCTCCCAATCGCGTTAAAATAGCCATAGTGGAATAGAATGGACACATATACATCCTGCAGTACCTCCACGTCTGCACCGGTTAAGTTCAATTTCACACACTTCTGCGTCACCGTCTGCATACAGATTTCCACCCAAAGACTCTCGTCTAAACGCGAAATTAAAAGTGGGAACGCAACGCCACTTTTGCGGTTTGTGTTCAGATCGTTGTCGTGTAAAGCTAGCCTAAGTATTAGTGGATCACAGAATCCAGTTTGAATATGTATAAGCGGATCACAGAATCCACTTGAATATGTATTAGTGGATCACATAATCCAGTTTGAATATGAATTAGCAGATCACAGAATCCTGTTTGTATTACCGGATCAGAATCCAGTTTGAATATGAATTAGCGGATCACAGAATCCAGTTTGAATATGAATTAGTGGATCACAGAATCCAGTTTGTATATGAATTAGTGGATCACCAGATCAGATGTAGTCCATCTGGTCTTTGACGTGTGTTCAAATGTGCTCCGGAACACCAAGGTTGACCTACAGTCACATGGAACCTTGAACGTTACATTTTAAGTTGAAATAAAACAAAACATGAAAAAACACATTTGTTATTTACTTTTCTGTATTGTTTTTTTTCTGATTAAGCAGTTAGTCGTTTTCCATACTGCATATTAACAGGTCCAGGGTGTATTTCACACGTTATATAATCAGGCGTTATGTGGTTGCACATCCTACACGCTGATAATTATGCATCCTGCTCCCATCACTTGTTTGTTTGCAGGCACCTCTTAGTCATTCAGGCTGATTAATCATGAAGATTGCCAGATTGTGTTATGCCGTTTGGCTGAAAAAAAGCCAAATTCAGCCCACACAACACGTCATCTGTTTTATTTGAACTATTAAAACCCGTGCTTGAAAACGGAGGTAGAATATTATGCTGACTCTTCTCTCTTTCTCTCTCAGGTGAAGAAGTTTGCCAAGTATCTGGATCCGAATGCACACGGCAGGATCAACTTCAAAGATTTCTGCCATGGAGTATTCGCCATCAAAGGTAAGAGTGGGTGGCTTGAGAGCTGAGGGGCTTTTTCGTAGCGAGCGGCGATTAATACAGTTAATCTGTCGTCGTGGTAGGGATCAAAGCTATTCTAAACGTGTGTCAACAGGCTTATCAGCGTATGAATATGTATGCTTGCTTACGCCTAGAAGGAATGCAGGGTCTTGCCACTCTCTTACCAACCTTGCATTCTCAAATACTGAAGACTGCTGCTGTAGAGGATTTCACAGGTAGAGGCCATTATTACGGTGTGTGTGGATGTGTGTGTGTGTGTGTGAGCGTGGGTGTGTGTGTGTGTGTGTGTGTGTGTGTGTGTGTGTGTGTGTGTGTGTGTGTGTGTGTGTGTGTGTGTGTGTGTGTATGTGTGTGTGTGTGTGTGTGTGTGTGTGTGTGTGTGTGTGAGCGTGGGTGTGTGTGTGTGTGTGTGTGTGTGTGTGTGTGTGTGTGTGTGTGTGTGTGTGTGTGTGTGTGTGTTGTAGGAGTTTAGGGGATATAAGCTGAGGCAAGCACATATTTAAAGCCTGGTATGACATGTGTCAGTGGTTTCCATTTTAGTTAATGGAAGTAAAAATCGCCATTTTTCCAGTCAGTGAAAGCCCCCTCTGCAACTTACTTTGTGGCCATTGTGTAATGGATGGTCCCTGTAACAAAGTGCCTGCCTGAAGCGTCACACTCCACATGGGCCCTTCCAAAAATAAGTACTTGCCAAAGTGCAGCCGTACCTCGACAGGACAATTGATCTGTTCAGTGACAAAGCGCCCGGAAAAATGCTTGCGCCAGGACATGTCAAGTCTTTTTTAGCCCATCAGGTAGCTGTTTTTGTGGGCAAAATCCACAGTGTCAGAGCCATTTTGTCACCATACAGGTGACTTGCATAATGGAGAGAACAGGCAGAAGTGAAGAGAGGGAAGATTAAGAGGTTGAAGCAGCAGTGAGAAGTTTCGATCTAACAGTAGTGGGCAGTGGTGTAGTCCAGGGTATACGCAGGGATACGGAGTATACCCACTTATTTTTCAGTAAGCATTGCGTATACCCATTTCTGAAAGAAGGGGGATTATCATGTGCTGTATGGGCTGCTTACAAAAATTAAGAGTATACCCACTTCTCCAGGGACCACTTCACAACTGGTAGTGGGCTAACTACCTCAAAGGCAAACAGCCTGGTTGGCACTGATAAAAGTTTGCTAACATGCTAACTGGTGTGTTTTGGCGATATAATTGACGATTTGTTTTGAAAAGCTTTTCTTACATTTTCTCAGGGTGTTCCATTCAGGGCCACAGAATTGCAAAGTGCATTACCTGGATGGCTAGTGGGAAACGATATGTGTGGGATCAGTTATTCACTTAACCATGTAACATCAAAATTAATTTAAAGATAGAATAGAATAGAATAGAAAAGCCTTTATTGTCATTGTATGTGCATACAACGAAATTTGGAGTGCTTCTCCTGTTGGTGCGACGAGGGACAACATATAACACAACAACAACACAATATTTACTTCCCTAAGATGCTTTACAATAAATACAGAAAGTTGTATATATGCACATGTGTAAGGTGACAGAAATGGTATGTGTGACTTGTAGTCAATAAATTAATTAGTGTTTAGTGCATGTCTGTATTAAGGGAAAACTGTTCTTAAGACGCGTGGTCCTTGCTCTAAAGGATCTGTTCCATCTGCCTGAGGGCAGAAGAGTAAACAGGTGGTGGCCTGGGTGAGAGGAGTCTTTTAAGATGTAAAAAAAAGAGTCTTTTAAGCCGCTGCGTCCATACGCGCCATCAAGATGACACCAAAACTAGTTGTCTAGTGTGTGGTGGCTATCCAGAAAGCAAAGGCGATGACGCTGGAGCGGTCGTGGCCTGGAGAGCTGTCCGACGGCTCTGGAGAGCACAGAGAGGGCGTTCCACCTACCTGACAGGGCGTTCCACCTACCTGAGAAGGCGTTCCACCTACCTGAAGGCGTTCCTATGTGCCCGAAAACGTGTTGTACGGAGTACCATAAAAACACCTTTAGCCTTGCTGAATCCGCCCCAGAGTTTACCATTATCCGCACTTTCTCCAGTCAGCCTCAGTCCCTGGATATAGAAGGAAACGCAGCAGAAGCCGTTTGGTCTAAAATAGTCTCGGGGGAGAGAGAAAATGAGATGTCTTGCAGATTACAGACAATAGTATACACAGGGCCTACGAATGGCTAATTACAGCTGTCAACAGAGTCAGGATTAGCAATGGGGAAAGCTAACCACAGACCCGCTCAGTGGTGCTCAGAGCCGTTAGCAGGGGGGCTAAATGTGTAGCTCCAGAGAGGAAGAGGCAGTGAGATGTTCTGGGGAAAGTAGAGGAGGAAGGAGATTATTAGAAAATGTCACTGTGAATGTCACAGTGGATTTGTGTATGTTAAGTTAAGTCCGCGGACTGTCTCGAGGCAGCCATGATTGCTTTTTATGGTTATGGAGATGATGCTTAGTCGATTAAACATTATGAGTGTGTGTCTGCCCCTCTCCCATAAGCCATATTAAAATGATAATCTCTGCTTTTTCATGTGCTAGTCCTCATTCCCCCTCATTAGGAAACCTCACTTTGAGTAGTTGCTGTCAGCGACTAAACCTGGAACATAGTGCTCCCTTTGTCAACAAGCCCATCACAACAAGCCCATCCAGACTTAGCTGTAGAGCTCAGTAGGGTTTGTTATCAAACCAATAACACATTTTTCTTTCTTTTCTTTTTGTTTTTCCCTCTTTTCTTTCATGAGCGCAACTTACAATGTTCTTTTGTGCCGAAACCAAATGCTGATTATGTTCATTTTTGTCTCTGCAACCAAATCAAATGTGATAGCTATTCTGCCGTGCTGCCGTCCGTTGTTCGTATCTACAGAATTTAGTCCGTGAATCATTTGAGACCAAAGCCAAGTGCGCTGTGGTGTTGTGTGGTGTGTTAGTCTCATTTCCCCAAAACAAAAGGTCCATGGCTGGTTGCTCTCATTGAGCAAACTCAGAGTCCGGTGAACCGTTCCTCGTTTTCGGACATTTCCTGCTCCTGCCAAATGCCTGAACTCCGAGGGCTGCCACCGCCTCTGTTCCCGCCATCCATGCCAGTCTGCATGTGGGAACTTCACTGCTACCAGCCTCTCTCCTTTTTAAAGTCTATTTTTATTTAGATAGGAAAGTGTGGAGAGACAGGAAGTTGGTGGGAGAGAGAG
>NC_137916.1:24395778-24398278 GCF_963457725.1 Sprattus sprattus | reverse complement strand
ATAAAACACCACAAACCAGGGCACTTCCTTCCAAGTTGTCCTGTTATTTCGTAGCTGGCATGCTGAAATGTAGAAATTTTAATGATTGTGGTCAAACTGGCCTAAATATTTTTAAATACTGAGGTCTGCATGCCACCATAGATGTCAACCATTAATTTTTGTGATGAGAAATGGTTTATGTGCTGTTGGCACTTGCCACGTTGAGGCCATTGTTAAAAGTATGGTTTAAATCAGTTTTCTAGATAGATAAAGATTAAAATAGACTTGCAATGAATTCTTCTGTGGTGAGGAGCTAAACTGCCCTAATGGTGGTTTGTGCTCTCACTGTTAGCTAACTGTCTGTTTGTGTGAGTGTGTAAGACCCAACTTAAGTGGGAAGTTGAATCTGTAACGTTGTAAGGGCCAACAGAATTCAGTGACAATGTTCATTTAACATAAATGTTGTGCAGAATATAGATAAGATGATCTGAGTAGATGGAAACTGAATTCATGGTTGAGTTATTGTGTGTGGGTGTATGAGAGAGAGCCTGTGTGTGAGAGAGGGAGGGAGAGAGAGAGGGAGGGAGGGAGGGAGAAAAAGAGGGAAAGAGGGATGGAGGGAGAGAGGGAGAATGCTGGGTTTACCCAGCCTCAAGCCTGCCAGTTTCCCTTTCAAACATCTGAGTTGTGTGGAGCAGAAGCAACTATAATGGCAGAAACTTTTTCATGGGCTCCCAGCGATAATTAAACGTGTGGCAAAGAGCTCCAGAGTCAGACTGTCACTGGGTGCTGCAAGCGCCCGTGCATCAGCATCAGCTGGACAGAGAGCTGAGGTGAGAGGAGCTGGTGGGGGCTGCAGTAATGAGACGACTAGAGCAGAATAAAGCAGCATGGCCTTGGGAAGGCAGGTCATTCTCTCCAATCAAACTTATTTAAGTTTTACTTTGTTATGCAACATCTTAATAAACCTAATGGTCTAAAGTTTTTCAACATTGGATGGGCTGGCATAGTTTCCCTTTGCTATTCATCATCTCTGAAATCCCCCAGATTGAGCTCCTTTCACTTCAGATTGAGCTCCTTTCACTTCAGATTGAGCTCCTTTCACTCCAGAGTGAGCTCCTTTCACTCCAGATTGAACTCTGTTCACTCCAGATTGACCTCTGTTCACTCCAGATTGACCTCTGTTCACTCTAGATAGAGCTCAGTTCACTTCAGATTGAGCTCCTTTCACTTCAGATAGAGCTCAGTTCACTCTAGATAGAGCTCAGTTCACTTCAGATTGAGCTCCTTTCACTTCAGATAGAGCTCAGTTCACTTCAGATTGAGCTCCTTTCACTCCAGAGTGAGCTCCTTTCACTCCAGATTGAACTCTGTTCACTCCAGATTGACCTCTGTTCACTCTAGATAGAGCTCAGTTCACTTCAGATTGGGCTCCTTTCACTTCAGATAGAGCTCAGTTCACTCTAGATAGAGCTCAGTTCACTTCAGATTGAGCTCCTTTCACTCCAGAAAGAGCTCAGTTCACTTCAGATTGAGCTCCTTTCACTTCAGATTGAGCTCCTTTTACTCCAGATTGAGCTCTGTTCACTCCTGATTGAGCTTGGTGTCTGCTGAGCGTGCTCTGCCAGCATGTTTTTAAAGGCTATGAGGATCTGTGTGGTGGTCTCTGTCAGTGCCAAGTCAGGGGAAATAAACAACATCCCTGACCACAGTTTCAGAGAGATTTCCTGTTTCCATTTCCTCTTATTACTTTATCCAGAATGAGATGGAAAAATGGTACGGCAGTATCAGGGTCACGAGGCATAAACAGACACGGTACAGCAGTATCAGTCACGGTGTATTAACAGATATGGACACTGGCAGATTGGATATGGCTAAATTGTGAAATGATGGCATCCTCTCTCTCCTCTCCTCTCCTCACCTCACCTCACCTCACCTCACCTCACCTCACCTCACCTCACCTCACCTCACCTCACCTCTCCTCTCCTCTCCTCTCCTCTCCTCTCCTCTCCTCTCCTCTGCTCTCCTCACCTCACCTCACCTCTCCTCCCCTCTTCTCTCCTTTCCTCTCCTCTCCTCTCCTCTCCTCTCCTCTCCTCTCCTTTCTCCTATCACCTCTCTTCTCCTCCTCCATAGCCTTTCTGTCTTATCCTCTCAGTTGAGCAATGTGTCAGTTTGAGATCTTCTGTTCATGTTGTCACTTTAAAGACCCAGAGTTGACACTGTGCTGCCCGACGAATCTTCAATTCTCACCAAGACTTAGATGAATCACTCATCTGCTTGTATCTCGGTTATTTGGCCTCGAGTAAGAGCCTGTTTACTCTTTCAGAGTGAAGTGATTTAAATGAAAATGTAGTAGTGTGAGTTCAGAATTGTAAATCTGCTTTGGTGGGGTTCTGAGTTCCTAAATGCATTTGTGTGTGAGTGTGTGTGAATATCATGGTACAATGTCAGGGTATGTAATGTAGCCAGGACATGTTTTGTGTTGATGTGTGAATGCAAGTGTATGTAGGTATGTGCA
>NC_137916.1:24380778-24390778 GCF_963457725.1 Sprattus sprattus | reverse complement strand
AGCTTGAACCTGTTCAGGCGAGGGCTCGCATGAGGAGGGACGCAGGATTCCATTTCACAGGCGACTGGCCGCCCCCCTGCAAGACTAATTGAGAGGTGAAGGATGGCCGCATCTCTGGTGCGTTACTGCTCGTGTCAGCCGACACACTCGTCCTTTAGAGATGGATAGAGAAGAGCAAGTCAGGGAGTGTGTGTGTGTGTGTGTGTGTGTGTGTGTGTGTGTGGGGGGGTGTGTGGTTGTGTGTGGGTGTGTGGGTGTGTGTGTGTGTATGTGTGTGTGTGTGTGTGTGTGTGTGTGTGTGTGTCTGACATTTGTAACTCTCTTTGCTCCACTGCTGCCACATTCACCCAACCTGAGCTTCTGACCTCTGAGTGATGTGGTGCAGCCAGCCTGAGAGATGTCACCTGCGTTTGAAGTACGAGTGAATGTGCACACCAGTCTCCCAGCTGATGATGCACAGTGTTAACGTGTTACATCCTTATTAGCACTTTTAGCATCATCAAAGCACAATGAACAAGAACAACAAAAGATAATAAAAACAACAAAGTAATTATAGTTTACCTTAGGTCAATTTGCAGAAAGTTTTTTTTTTTTTACTACAGTAAAAGTACTTTTTAGTAGTTTGACACTCATTTTGGTAGCATCTTCAAATTCATGTAGATGGTTTATTTTCATATAAGGACAGATAAACACATCTGTCTTTTCAGCTAGCCACCCAGGCTAAGCACAGCCTATTTCTGTGCTCCGGGTCAGACCAACCTTGGAAAATGTAAGAAAAGCTTTCAACAACTATATCACCAAAAGGCACCAGTTGAGCATGCTGGCAAGCTTTTATCAGTGTCGGGCTGTACCGTTGCTGGTGTTTGTAAGGTTTTTGCAAGCCTTTTATGTAGTTAGCTTGCTAGTTTTAGACCACAAACTCCTGACTGCTGCTTTAAGTTGGCTAATATTGTTGTCAGCTAGGATGGACTGGGGTGCCCTCCCGTCTGCAGTGTACTTAGTGGTACTGGAGTGACGTCTGTTTGGTTCTGAGGATCTCTGGGTTTCTCCTGTAATTGGCCTTAAATGGAGTTATAATTTCAGAGAACAGAGACAGAGGAGGACATGGCCCAAATCGATTGTCCGGGGCTTTAAAGGCCAAAAGAAATCACTTTGAATTGTGTGTAGCCCTAAAAGACCGCAGTGGCCTACAGTTCAATCCATCCATAGATTTTTTTATGTACCTCATATTTACAGTCAGGACATTGGATAAACCATTATCTATGGGCTGGAGAGAGAGAGAGAGAGAGAGAGAGAGAGAGAGTGACCAGAGAGAGAGACCAGAGAGAGAGGGACCAGAGAGTAGAGTGTTCCAGAACAGCTTTTTCTTTACCTCTCTGAGGCTCTCCCTTTGTTTCTGCCTCAGTCTTCAGCTACCTTTATATTCCCTGCCTCACTCATCAGCTACCTTTATATTCCCTGCCTCACTCATCAGCTACCTTTATATTCCCTGCCTCAGTCATCAGCTACCTTTATATTCCCTGCCTCACTCATCAACTACCTTTATATTCCCTGCCTCACTCATCAGCTACCTTTATATTCCCTGCCTCAGTCATCAGCTACCTTTATATTCCCTGCCTCAGTCATCAGCTACCTTTATATTCCCTGCCTCAGTCATCAGCTACCTTTATATTCCCTGCCTCACTCATCAGCTACCTTTATATTCCCTGCCTCACTCATCAGCTACCTTTATATTCCCTGCCTCAGTCATCAGCTACCTTTATATTCCCTGCCTCACTCATCAGCTACCTTTATATTCCCTGCCTCAGTCATCAGCTACCTTTTTATTCCCAGCCTCGGGTTCTCTGCCTCAGTCTTCAGCTTCCTCTTTATTCTCTCCCTCAGTTAAATTAATAATCTCTCAATGACGCACATCTAAAAAGGATGTGATTCCGAATATTACAAATTTAATCTGTGCTTGTGTGTGCTCGCGCTTGTGTATGTGTGCGTGTTTGTGTATTTAGCTGCTTGTTTAACTGTGGTGTTTGTGTGTGAGCGTGTGTCCCAGTGTTTGTGTGTTTACCTGCTTGTTTAACTGTGGTGTGTGTGTGTATATGTGAGTGTGACAGCTTTGTGAAGACACAAAATGAGTGTTCCGCAGTTCCTGAATAGGGATGGAAAAAAGATTTTTATTGATACCTACACCATTATTAATTCTGCTTACTGGTCCGATTCTTAATCTTATTGATTCCTGATCAATGTTCTGTGTGGAGGACAAGCATGCCCACACAGGTATTCAGTGCCAATGCAGCTGTTTCATTATCGCTGCGCCTGGACACAGTCTGGAATGTCTGCCTTATAACATCTAAGAGTGTTAAAGTAATTTCTTTAAAGGATGTAACTTGGTAAAGAAATATAAAACTGACTGATAAAATAAAGTTCTTTCTTGAAAAATGCCTGGTAATATTTCAGTGAACTTCAGGAATTCCAAAGGAATAAGCTTGAACGGAATGCGAAACTGGCACATAAAACGAACAGTTCTTCAGCAGAGAAATGAGCATGTCTGCTTTCTCTGGGAGGATCCTAGATCTCTCTGGGCTAATGGTGTCTCCAGCTGTGGACAGATAGCTCTCAGATAGGGGAGAGGACACAAGAACACACATATAGCTGTGGGCAAGATCTGACCGCAGTGGCAGTGTGTATCTCCACCCAGTGTTGTAGTGGTCCCTGAAGAAGTGGGTATACTCTCATTTATTTTGAAGCAGCCCATACAACACAGGATAAACGCCCTGTTTCGAGAAGTGGGTATACAGAATTCTGACTGAAAAATAAGTGGGTATACTCCGTATACCTGCGTATACCCTGGACTACACCACTGTCTCCACCTCCAGAGAGCAGGGTCTGCTGATACAGGAAGGGGGGGTAGAGGTTGACCAATGGACTCCAGTCCTTGAGCCTTCTCTTGTACCCCAGAGAGCGCACATTGGTGGGGAAGATGCTAGGTAGCGCTGGCATCACACCCAATCCCACCTGTAGTTGTGAGCGACTGAAATCTGGTAGGTGTGCTACTAATGGTAAGCTGAGTCACAGGAAGTGACATCACTGAGTGCCACCCGTGAGTCAGAGCTGGCGCTGACCACCCGACGTCCCCAAACACTCCTGGTGCATGCTGGGTGGAATGAAATCCGCGATGGCTGTCATTTTAAAATCTGATGGTGTCTATTTTGATCTATCTATCTGTCTTTCTTTGTTGTTTTGGTTGTTTTGGTTTGTTTGTTTTGTGTGTTGTTTTGTTTTCTCTTTGGTGTCGGCGGGTGCTGATCTTCCTGCATGGCAGAGGAGGATGTAGAGGAGTGCAGAGTGATTTGTATGCACAGCACCCATTCTTATTCCCCCTGCTCCGTGTGTTTCTCTCTCTCAGCCTCCCTTTCTTTTAGGCTGCCTTCTCCCTCCCTCCCTCTATCTCTATCTCTCTCTCTCTCTTTCCCTCTATCTCTCTCTCCCTCCCTCTCTCTCTCTCTCTCTCTCTCTCTCTCTCTCCATCTCCTGCCCTCCCTTACCTTCACTCGGTTTTACCCCCACTTTCTTGTTTCCTCTTAATCTCTCAAGGTGCCTTGATGTGTCTCCTTCTCTCTCTCTCTCTCTCTCTCTCTCTCTCTCTCTTTCTCTCTCTTTCCCTCTGTGTCTCATCATGTCTTTCTTCACTTTCCTCCCTACCTCTCTGTATATTTCTCTCGCTGGGGATCTGTGTCTTTCTCCCTCCCTGTCTTTTGGCAGGCAGTGGCTATGTCTTTGAAGCTGCTGTCAAACATATCAAGCTCCAGGGCAGCCGGCGATCTTTATATATTTATTTTGTTTGTTTGTTGCTCTGCAGACTCAGGGCTGTGTGTGTGTGTGTGTGTGTGTTTGTATGTTTGTGTGTGTGTTCACAAGTGTGTGTTTGCACGGGCTGTTTGTGCCCCCCCCCCCCCCCCAACTTGGAACCCACCCCCCCAACCGATTAGTGAAATTCCAGCAGTCCTACATCATTCACAAGCAGCGCAACAGCACCCGGAAGAATGGAGGAAAAGAAAGAGCTGGAGAAAACCTTTGAGAAAGAGAGACCATAGAAGGAAAACGAGACAGCAGAGAGTAACTGAGAGCAGAAGACCAATAGAGAGGATAGGCAGGATAGAGGCGAATGAATGAACGGGGAGACATATGAAGGGAGAGTAGAGAAAGAGTGATTTGGGACAGAAGGAGATAGAAGAGAGGTAGGGAAAGGAAAAGACAGCAGAAGGGAGAGAACTTGTGAAAGAGGGAGAAAACAAACTAGAAAGAGGAGAAAGGGAGTTGAGTATGAGGGTACCAGACAGAGACAGAGAGGCTGGAGAGTGTGTGTGTGTGTGTGTGTGAGTGTGTGCGTGTGTGTGTGTGTGTGTGTGTGTGTGTGTGTGTGTGTCTGTGTCTGTGTCTGTGTCTGTGTGTGTGTGTGTGTGTGTGTGTGTGTGTGTGTGTGTGTGTGTCTGTGTCTGTGTCTGTGTCTGTGTCTGTGTCTGTGTCTGTGTCTGTGTCTGTGTCTGTGTGTGTGTGTGTGTGTGTGTGTGTGTGTGTGTGTGTGTGTGTGTGTGTGTGTGTGTGTTGGCGTGGGCAGACTCAGTCACAGTGATGTTAACAGTTTGTGTCTGTGTGTGTGTGATAGTCTAAACGTGACAGAGGTGCAAAGGAGGTACAGACAATAAAATGAAAGAATCTGTTCCCAGTTTATCACCTGAAGGGATTCACAGATCATCTATGATGTGTATGTGTTGTGTGTGTGTGTGTGTGTGTGTGTTGTGTGTGTGTGTGTGTGTGTGTGTGTGTGTTTTGTTCAATATATTTGTTTGTTGGACCAGAACAATTCTTGATATCATTCTTTACAACCCCCTAAACCACACCCTACCAGCATCCAGCCAAAACCAAAAGCTGTGTTTGTGAGAAGTGAGTGGTGTCAAGTGTGTCTTTTAATAGCCTGTGTTTCCGAGAAGCAGAGGAGGTGGCTGCACTAGCACTGAAGCGCAGAATCATGAGTGCTAGCATCTGTGCTAGCGTCTGTCACCACACGTCTCTTAAGGCATCAGAAGTGAGGTTTACCCACGGCACAGCTCCAGACCTTCTGCTCACTGTTACATCTGTCTTAATGTGTGTGTGTGTGTGTGTGTGTATGTGTGTGTTTGCGTGTGTGTGTGTGTTTGTCACTGTGGGTGCATGGAGCGGATGAACGGGGGTGTTATCGCTTACTGACAGCATGAGTCATGAGTATAATGGATACCATAACTGGCAATGGGTGGTGGCTTCACTGGCGTATCCAGAAAGACTCACACTGGTCTCCACACTGATTCTGCTGGCTAACAGTTTATTATACATGTGTATCATCAAAGCATGACATCAACCCAGATCAGAGAATATCAGTATTCATTCATAAGCACTGGATTGAAGTAAATATCAGTGGTTTGCGGTACAACTCTACAAGTGTTGCTGAATTCAAATACTCTAAAGTCAGAATGACAACCGATGGATTTAGGATATATGTCTGATGCAGTGCCATAGTATCTACACACTGATGTCTGATGCGGTGCCATAGTATCTACACTGATGTCTGATGCGGTGCCATAGTATCTACACTGATGTCTGATGCGGTGCCATAGTATCTACACACTGATGTCTGATGCGGTGCCATAGTATCTACACTGATGTCTGATGCGGTGCCATAGTATCTACACACTGATGTCTGATGCGGTGCCATAGTATCTACACTGATGTCTGATGCTGTTCTGGATTTTCTTGGTGTGTCTCTTGTGTTGTGATGGTGTCTGTGGGCCCAGACAGAGCTGGTCTCGGAGCTGGTCACAGAACTGGTCTAAGGTCTCATAGCTGGTCTCTGTGGTCACAGACAGAGCTGGTCTCAGAGCTGGTCTCAGGTCTCAGAGCTGGTCTCAGAGCTGGTCACAGAACTGGTCTCAGAGCTGGTCTCAGAGCTGGTCTCAGTGCTGGTCTCAGAGCTGGTCTCAGAGCTGGTTTCAGTTCTCAGTGCTGGTCTCAGAGCTGGTCTCAGGTCTCAGAGCTGGTCTCTGTGGTCACAGACAGAGCTGGTCTCAGTTCTCAGTGCTGGTCTCAGAGCTGGTCTCAGGTCTCAGAGCTGGTCTCAGAGCTGGTCTCAGTTCTCAGTGCTGGTCTCAGAGCTGGTCTCAGTTCTCAGTGCTGGTCTCAGTGCTGGTCTCAGAGCTGGTCTCAGAGCTGGTCTCAGAGCTGGTCTCAGGTCTCAGAGCTGGTCTCAGAGCTGGTCTCAGGTCTCAGAGCTGGTCTCAGGTCTCAGAGCTGGTCTCAGGTCTCAGAGAGAGCTGGTCTCAGCCTGTCCCTGTGGTCCCAGACGGCTGCTGACTGTGGAGCTGATTTGGCTCTTTTGAGGCGCACTTATAGTCCAGTAGAGAAGTGTTGCTCGTCAAATATGAAGGGTTTCTGGCAACGGCGCAGCACCTGTGGGCTTTCATCGTCTGTTGCTGAGAAACAAACTGGCTCAGAACAGAACATATCATATCTATGGCAATTCAACTACCTGTGTCAACCGCGGAAGACGACAGCACAATCCTGAACGGCACTTTTTTTTTTTTAAACTCATCAAATCATTGAACTGATATTTTCCAGACCGTGACGTAAGTCAATGATATGAACTTTACAGCTGGCACTGCTAGCTGCATAGGATGCTCACATCATTAGCTAGCCATCTCTTAGCTAGTTAGTCTGTGCCACTCTGATTGGGAAGGTCATGTACGTAGTGTCTTCTCTGAGCTAGTTAGTCTGTGCCACTCTGATTGGGAAGGTCATGTACGTAGTGTCTTCTCTGAGCTAGTTAGTCTGTGCCACTCTGATTGGGAAGGTCATGTACGTAGTGTCATAGGATGCTAAAAACATTAGCTAGCCATCTCTTAGGTAGTTAGTCTGTGCCACTCTGATTGGGAAGGTTATGTATCGTAGTATCTTCTCTGAGCTAGTTAGTCTGTGCCACTCTGATGGGGAAGGTTATGTATCGTAGTATCTTCTCTGAGCTAGTTAGTCTGTGCCACTCTGATGGGGAAGGGCATGAGGAAGGTCATGTGTCGTAGTGTTATCTTGGCGGGGCTGCAGTGTGGCGTTAGGCACAGACAGAACAGTGGCAGCTTTAGCAGCAGCATCAGGACCACAGACTCTACTTAAGCTGCAAAACTGGGGGCTGCCTGCTGGGCGATTCATCTTCATTCAGCTCACTTGCATTCCAAAAACATCCTCCTCCTCTCCCTCCCAATCTCTCTCTCTCTCTCTCTATCCAATTCCTCTTCCCACACACACACACTCTCTCTCTCTCTCCCTCTCTCTCTCTCTCTCTCTCTCTCTTTCTCTATCCAGTTCCTCTTCCCACACACACACACACACTCTCTCTCTCTCCCTCCCCAATTATCCTCTTTATTCTTCCCCATTCTTCTTCCGTCTTCCCACCACCCTCCCTCCCTCACCTTCTCTTGCTCTCTGATGGATGAATGTCTGCATCCGATGCAGCAGTGCAGAGGAAGGCAGTCCCTTGCCTGTCAAGATGGTTTGGTGCTTTTTCCTTGTTTTCCTTTAAACAAACTGAGATGACGCACTCCTGTGGTGGAACTACTGGAATAGCCAGACAGCATCCCGTTCTGGATTGTCTGAGTGCATCGAAGAGAGACTGGGATACCAAGGAAAAAGATACACGGAGGTGTGGACACATGGAGATAGAGAGAAAGCAAAATGGAAATAGGAAAGACGCAGGTGGACAGGAAAGAGAGAGAAGGGGTGGGTAAGAGAAAGATGGAGAGAAATTATGAAGAAGGAAAAAAGGGATGATGGGATAGAGAAAGAGAAAGAGAGAGAGAGAGAGAGAGAGAGCTGCAGGATCAGGGCGGTGGTGGTATTGGGAAACTACTCCTGCAGTGACCTCCTGGGAGATGAGAGAGGAGAAAGTGGGGCAGCACAGACAGACACTGAGACAGGAGAGCTCTCTCCCTCCTTCTCTCTTTTTCTCTCTCCCTCTCTTTCTCTCCCTCTCTCCATTTCTCTCCCCTCATATCTCTCGCCCTCTCTCCCTCTCTTTCTCTCCCCTCATCTCTCCCGCCCTCTCCCTTTCTCTCTATCTCTTTCTCCCTTTCTCTCTCTCTCTCTTTCTACCTTTCTCTCTCCCTCTCTTTCTATCCCCTCATCTCTCCCTCTCTCTCCCTCTCTCCCTTTCTCTCCCCTCATCTCTCGCCCTCTCTCTCTCTCTCTCTCCCTTTCTCTCCCTCTCTCCCTTTCTCTCCCCTCATATCTCTGGTGGAAACAAGAATCCAGCAAATGGAGGATGTGGCTCAATTGTGGGGGAAATGGAGTGTGTAAAGAAGGGGATCGTTTCCATTAATGACTTTAGGAGTCTTGTTTTCCTCTGGTGAAATGGACTGATTTCAGTGGTATTTATGTGTTTTAAATAAGTCTCTCTCTCCCTGCCTGTATCTCTTTCGCTCTCTCTCTCTCTCTCTCTCTCTCTCTCTCTCTCTCCCTCTCTCTCTCCCTCTCTCTCTCCCTCTCTGTCTCTCCTTTTCTCTCTCCCTCTCTGTTTTGCGTTCTCATTTTCACTCCTGCTCACACACCCAAACCTTCCTTTGACGACACACCAGGTGTCAGACCTTGGGCCTGCAGGTGGTCCCTGGCCGTGACAGTGTGCTGACAGCTGTCACAGTGGGAAGGCTCGAACACAGAGTGTGTGTGAGTGTGTGTGTGTGTGTGTGTGTGTGTGTGTATGTGTGTGTGTATGTGTGTGTGTGTTTGTCAGTTCTTCATGGCCGACAGCCAACACAGTCCTGCTGCAGGAGCCAATAACAGGAGACCTTGAAGTCCCGTTTTGGTGTTATCTGATGGGGCCCCCTTTCCTGGCAATGAGCCCATATTTGATATTTAATTTTAAAAGTATTTAAAGTGTTAATCAAAATAGGACAGTCATCTTGTTCTAGGAAATTAGTATGTTTTATTCAGCTGGACACAAAACCTTGCAGGCGTGTATATATAAACACATTTTCTTTTGAAGATTAATTTTGCTGTTGTATTGTTTGCTGTTGTTTCGTTTATTGAGGCACAGACAGACACAGATACATACACACACACACACACACACACACACACACACACATAAACACACACACACACACAAACTATATACAAACCCACATTAACAAACCACACACAAATGCACACACGTCTCAAAATGTTTTTGGCATTCAGGGAAGGAGATGTTTGCGTTTGTGTGCTGGAATTCATTGACATTATTTCCGAGCAAATATATGTAAAATCCCAAACAAATACTAAACAAAGCCTACATTAATTGCAGAATACTGATAATCACATACTTATACAGAGGTGCATAGCAAATCTTATTTCTTCACAGACGACACAGACTGAAGTGGCATCGGATCTGGCTGCAGTCTTATCAATAATGACTGAATGAGTTTTAGCAGCGATTGCACCATCCAGCGATTGCATGTGTTTCCATGGAAACAGACCAAGGAACACTGTAGCTACGTGTGTGTATGTACATGTGTGTGTGAGATCGGAGTGTGCTGCGTTTGAACACTCACTCTCTGGTTGATGTCACCCAGTGTGATGGCCCAACTGAACAGTTGCTTAGCAACAACAGAGCGATTGTGAGAGGGGAAGAGAGACCATGAGTGAGCGATAGAGAGAGAGAGAGAGAGAGAGAAAGAGAGAGGGGAGGCATTTTGCTGAGAGGTGTGGCTTAATCCCAGCAACTGTTGTCAGAGCTGGAGCAGAGAGTGCATGCGTGTGAGTGAGCGTGTGTGTGTGTGTGTGTATGTGCATGCGTGCACACGCTGTTCAAACGAGGAATACCGTTTGATGGAGCGCGTGTGTGAGTGGCAGAGAGTGTGAAGGATTAAGCTCGTCTAGCCTGTGAGGAGCGCTCTCCTCTCTCCCTCCCTCTCTCTCTCTCTCTCTCTCTCTCCCTCCCTCCTCCCTC
>NC_137916.1:24370778-24373278 GCF_963457725.1 Sprattus sprattus | reverse complement strand
TTTTAGCATGTGTTAGCATCTTTTCTCATGGAGCTCATGGTGAGAGAGTGTCTCTTTCATGTAGGTCATCCGTAGGGGTGGGTTCTCTTTCATGTAGGTCATGTGTAGGGGTGGGTTGGAGTGAAGGGCGGTGAGGGGGTACGGGGGGGTACGGGGGGGGGGCTGTTGTTGCTGTAGCCCCTCTCTGCCCTACATCCTGACAATGAATAATGCAGGGCCTGTCTAGCCGCTCCTGAGGCAGGGGAGGCACTGTGTGAAGGGGAGAAAAGGAGAGGGTCGGTGGGGGAGAGACTTGGGCATCTGAGCCTCAAGGTGGAGAGTGTTACTAGGCAGTGCATGAGGCTGGGTCTGATTGGCTCGGTTTCAAACATCGTGTGGTGTAAACTGTCCAATGGGGGTAAATCCACGGATAAGCGTCCTATGGTACCTGAGAGAGTTGATTTGACTGGGCAGAGGCAGAGCGGTGTCATGGACATGGATACACACAGTCCACTGGTTCTGCATTCCTGTCCAAGGCAATCAGGTTTTACATGGGGTCGTTCCCATGAGTTCTCTTAACAGCTCTTTGCAGTGGACAAATGTGATGAATCTGTTTACCAAACAACTCCTGAGAGGGTCTGAGGTACATTCTCATGTAACTGCTGTAATTATGGAGACTAATAGCAAAGACTTTGGGTGATGGTGTTACGTGGCAGCGTTTTTGTGACAGCCTCTGCTCAGTGTCTTTGGGCTCTGTCAGTGATCCTGTGTCAGTTTCTTTGGGCTTTGTCGATGATCCTGTGTCAGTGTCTTTGGGCTCTGTCAGTGATCCTGTTACAGTGTCTTTGGGCTCTGTCAGTGATCCTGTTACAGTGTCTTTGGGCTCTGTCAGTGATCCATTGTCAGTGATCCTGTGTCAGTGTCTTTGGGCGGTGTCGGTGATCCTGTGTCAGTGATCCTGTGTCGGTAGTCCTGTGTCAGTGATCCTGTGTCGGTAGTCCTGTGTCAGTGATCCTGTGTCGGTAGTCCTGTGTCAGTGATCCTGTGTCGGTAGTCCTGTGTCAGTGATCCTGTGTCGGTAGTCCTGTGTCAGTGATCCTGTGTCAGTGATCCTGTGTCTGTAATCCTGTTGTTATCGTGTCCTGTTTTGGGAGGCCACCATCCTCTTTCTCTCACTCACTGATAGTGCTTTGGGTTTAGACACACACACACACACACACACACAGACACACACACACACAGACACACAGACACAGACACACACACACACACACACACACACACACACACACACACACACACACACACACACACACACGCCCGAGGCAGCAATAGAGGTTACACTCCCATCCTCTAATAAAACTGTCAGACTGAGAGTGGCCAGAAGAATGGATGGCTGCTAATAAGAGCAGCACAGAAGCACACTGTGTCCCATCATAACTCCTTAGCAGCCTGAATAGCTCTCCGACATTGTGTGTGTGTGTGTGTGTGTGTGTGTGTGTTTGCATTGGGTGTGTGTGACTGAGTGTATGCTTTAGTTGGTGTATGTGTGTTGCTGTGTGTATATTTGTTGTGTTGGTGTGTGTGTTTGTGTGTGTGTATGTCAGTTTGTTTGGGTGCCTGCATGTATGTATGTATGTTTTGGGTGTGTTAGTGTGTGAGTGTATGTTTTTGTGTGTGTGTGTGTGTTTTTTTTTGTTGTTGGTGTGTGTGTGTGTGCGTGTGTGTGTGGGTGGCAGGGGGTGTTCGTGTCAGACTGTTATCAGAGGCTGTCAGCAAGGTTTGGGCTTAGCTGGGATTGACAGGCTGGTGTACAGTCAGCATGAATGGCAAGGCAGGCCTAATTCCACTGGGCACTGTGTGTGTGTGCGTGTCTGCGTGAGTGCGCGTGTGTGTGCGTGTGTGTGCTGGTGTGTGTGTGTGTGTGTGTGTGTGTGTGTGTGTGTGTGTGTGTGTGTGTGTGTGTGTGTGTGTGTGTGTGTGGGTGTTTGCATTCCAGTCAAGTTCACTGAGAGGTCCGTGCTATGGCAGGTCAGTGGTCTGGTGTGACTGATACAGAGAACTGTGGTGCTGTGAATGCAGGGGAGAGGCGGAGGTAGAGGTGAGGAGGAGGAGGAGGAGGTGGAGGAGGAGGAAGAGGGGGGGGAGGAGGTGAGGAGGAGGAGGTGGAGGGGGGGGAGGAGGTGAGGAGGAGGAGGTGGAGGGGGTGATGGAGAAGGAGGAGGATACATCTGTGCTGTGAAGCCGTATGCCCTGCTTGCATGACACCTGTATCCCTGCTCTCTGATATATATATATATGTGTGTATGTGTGTGTGTGTGTGTGTGTGTGTATGTATGTGTGTGAGTGAGTGAGTGAGTGAGTGAGTGATAGAGTGAGTGAGTGAGTGATAGAGAGAGAGAAAGAGAGACAAGCGACTTGGGTGTGTCAAGACATGTCTGGCATGACTCAGCAAGCCCTGACACACACACACACACACACACACACACACACACACACACACACACAGCATCACAACATA
>NC_137916.1:24360778-24365778 GCF_963457725.1 Sprattus sprattus | reverse complement strand
CTGTGTGTTCTGTCTGTGTGTTCTAACTGTGTGTTCTGACCGTGTGTTCTAACTGTGTGTTCTAACTGTGTGTTCTGCCTGTGTGTTCTAACTGTGTGTTCTGCCTGTGTGTTCTAACTGTGTGTTCTGCCTGTGTGTTCTAACTGTGTGTTCTCTCTTGACGCCTGCGCTCCTCAGTGAGGGCCAGACTCCTCAGAAGATCCGGCACCTGTACAACAGCGAGCTGCTGGATGTCTACTGCACCCAGTGCTGCAAGAAGGTCAACCTGCTGAATGACCTGGAGGCGCGACTCAAGAACCTGAAGGCCAACAGGTCAGTGCAGGGAGCTGCCACACCTAGTTACTTACTGAGGGGCTTTTGGCTGCAAGTGTAGATAATGTCGGGAGAATTAAGGTATTATTCTGAAAGTATAAATACATTATTCTGAATATGTCACATATTGTTCTGAATATGTTATTGAAGACATCCACTGACACACATTCAGAGCTGTAATATATGTCTAAATATGTATGTTTGGTGGCGCATGACGTTAAAGACCTCATTCGGTTTAGTGACCTAGTATATCAAAAACAAAAACATTGCGACTGTCAAAATGTCCATTACGAAGAACTCTCAGACATGTAGGAATGTTGACATAAATATGGGCATACATATGGGCATAAATATGCCAGACCTTGCCAGGGGTAATAAGACCTCAAAGATCTCACTCAACTCACTCAACTTGATTGCCCTGGGTTTTCCATCTGGGTCTGAGTCACCATAAGCTCCAGCTCTATTTGGGCTCCAATTTATCAGCAGTAGCAGTAGTGCTTTTATATCCTTTATATTTCAGCTTGACCCTCTCCCTGAGATTGTGTGTGTGTGAGTGTGTGGTGTGTGTGTGTTGTGTGTGTGTTGTGTGTGTGTTGTCTTCAGAATGGTTCTCTGTCGCCTGCTGCGCAGATAAGCAATATTACTTGGAAAGGGGGTGTAAGGAGGCAGGATGGTAAATGAACGATTAAAAAAGTGTGTGGGTGAGGTGTGTGTGTGTGTGTGTGTGTGTGTGTGTGTGTGTGTGTGTGTGTGTGTGTGTGTGTGTGTGTGTGTGTGTGTGTGTGTGTGTGTGTGTGTGTGTGTGTGTGTGTGTGTGTGTGTGTGTGTGTGTGTGTGTGTGTGTGTTTGTGTAGATGGGCCTTGATTCAGAGCAGGATTTATAGCTTTCCTCACTGTTTCTTCATCAAACACACACACACACACACACACACACACACACACACACACACACACACACACACACACACACACAAATAATTCTTAACGGTGGAAGGGGCTTCATTCGGATCTGTTTCCATGGTAACCACAGTATCCTAGCTTAAACCAAAGTAGATTGAAGCTGTTTTCACTTGACATTGATGCTGTGTGTGTGTGTGTGTTTGTGTGTGTGTGTGAGTATGTGTGTGTTTTAATACCTTCTCAAATTCTCGAGGAATCTCTCCTGATTTCCCGTCCTGATGGCAGATTTGAAAAATGCTGCAGGACATCCTAATGGCTTTAGTTAGGGCTCTACACTGGCGCTCGGTGCTTGTGTTGCCATGTTTGGACTGAACCAACACTACAGTAAGCCATGTGTGTGATAAAGAGGCGCAGTGGGGGGAGGGGGGGGGCACCCCCCTAAATCTGCTGGTCCTCCAGCGCTAAGCAGCTTCACGAGTGGCACTCAAATCTTAAATGGCCAAGCTGAAGTCTACTTTATCCAAGCCTCTGGCGAATGAGAGGAAGACAGCTACCATCTTCTCTTCAAAGAAAAAAAAATCCAAGCGAATTAGCATTAGCCTACATAGGCATAATGTGTCATGTGCATATGTGGTAAATTCATAGCCTTCATTGTTGAACACTCCTGGTAATTTGGTTGGCTATAATTGCAAGCTTAATACAGCGCTGTAGTGTGTGTGTGTGTGTGTGTGTGTGTGTGTGTGTGTGTGTCTAAGTCAGGAGCGTGAGCAATTCATCACAAGCCCAGAGATGCACAGACGAGTGCTCATGATCCCTCCTGATATTTCTCATCATTATTCCCGGAGCGTGATAGCTAGCCAGAGGAGTGTTTATGAGGGTGGTGTATTAGTCAGGGTGTGGGGGTTCTGTGTGTGTTCACTGCACTGTTTACAAGGCCTGTGGGGATTGTTGTGTTAGCATCCCTGTGACTGATGAGAGAGGAGAGGGGGTGACACACACACACAGATGGGCACACGCGCACACTGATATACGCACACACACACACACACAAACACACACACACACTAAAGGCGTGACAGTGACAGACGAGATAGGCCGAGTCTTACCTGAGGCCTGTGTGTTGATGATGTAACAGTGAGAGGATAGAATGACATGCGTCCCCCGACGTTGCGTAACATTTCCCCGGTAACACCCCCTTCCACTATATTTACCACCAACAGGTGCACTATTTTTGCCCCATTCCACCTTCTTCTAAGTAGAGTGATTATCAGAGTAATCCCTGCACCCAGCAGGAAGCTTAGGGCTCAGGGCCAGGATGAGGACTAGTGGGTGGCTAGTGACTAGTGCTCCCTGTAAGCTTACTGTATCTGTTTCTGCGACTGAACAGTCAGCTCTCCATTTTGGCTCAAGAGCACATTAGGCTGCTCGCTTCAATGGTCAAGTGGGGCCTGAGGAGATGTTGGCTGGGGGGTGTGTGTGTATGGTATTCCCCCCCCCCCGCAGATTTAGAATGGAATCCAACTCCAAGAAAGAGAAACAAAAGGGATGGAGAGAGAATGTGGAAGATGGAAAAGAAATATTACTATTATTGTGCAGTATATATACTATACTATTACTATGCAGTATAATACATAGTATAAAAGTATAGTGTATGTGTGTCTTCATTTGATCAAAATATGAGAGGAGGTCAGATTTGAAGGTTTTGCCACAGTGTCTTCTCTTTTCTTTAGTGTTGATTAGACTAGACAGGTGAGGAAGGCACAGTATCGACTATGCAGTGTCACCACCTCTCCTGTCACACACATGCATGCACGCAAGCACACACACACACACACACACACACACACACACACACACACACACACACACACACACACACACACACACACACACACACACACACACACACACACACACACACACACACACACACACACACACACAGGCACACACACACACACACACACTAAATCTCACTCTCACTCACACACACACACAGTCACTCTCACACAGGGTGGCATGTTGTGTTTGTTTTCACCAACGGTGCAGCTTGTCAGTTTTAATCCGGCATCTTCGAGGATAAGGTGACCAAAGCAGCAGTCTCCATTAGGCTCATTGAGACAGTGAGCGTGGGTCTCTCAGGCGTTTCTGACATTCACCTCAGCGCCCCCTTTACAGTGTTCCTCCATGTCCAGGGGAAACGCTGCCAAATCCAGCTAGTTGTGGTAAACATAAGACAACATGTGGAAGCCTCTCTGGGTGGGTTTATGACTGTACAGGGAAAACAGAGGAAGTCTGATGGGAATTGATTCACCCTCTCCTGCTCTCCTCTCCTCAGTCTCATGTCGTCTCTCTGTCTCTTCCCTTTCAGCCCCAACAGAAAGATATCCAGCACAGCGTTTGGACGGTAAGCCCCCCTGCCCACACACACACACACACACACGCATGTGTGTGAACACGCACACAAGAGAACACGCACACACGTGAACACGCACCTTCACTATGTAAACCTCATACTCTGCCAGAGTGGGAGAGAGAGAGAGAGTGAATGAGCGCTAATGTTTATGTAGCATTCCTGCAGGGCTATTAGTGTTAGCATTTTATTGATTCATCAGCTTAATTGGCCCGACAGTTTGAACGCTTCACCTGCCTCACTTGTGTGCAGTCAGATGATGACAAATGGCTTCTATGGGACGGAGGCATACCGACCACTTCATTAAGGCTAATTAATGTCCCTAATTAATGAGATTGTGTGCATTTGCCTTGTTCACTTTGGGGGCAGTGCCCCAGAGGGTTTCTTTCCTGATGATTGCATCATACTGCAAAACAATGCACTTTTTATGCTGCAAAACAACACCTACATTCAGATGGTCTCTGGCCTAACCGATACACACAACAGAGGAAGATGCCGACACATATAGAACACTTTCCTCCTTGGTATCTACACTGTCACTCACAATCATGCATATTGTACCATGGGGTCAGACCCATTCATTTTCTGATTTGTGTATGTGTGTTTGTAAGTTGTATAAGCTACTGGATGTCCTAAATTTCCCTCGGGATAAATAAATTATCATCCATCTATCTAGTATCTACATATGTAAGACACAGTGTTAGGATGTTCCAGGATGTTCAGCGGGAGTCAGCCCATATTCCCTTACATGTAGGACAAAAGAAACATGTTCTGATTGTGTCTTTATCCAGGACCTGGTGTGTCTATGTGGTATATGCCTCGTATATGTGCCTGCTTTTGCAATGACAGGTATAGAGAATTTGGAAGACACATACGGGGTCCAAATTTCATTGGCGGGCAAATGGCAACGAGCAAACTCTGTGGCACATAAACTACGTAAAGCTATGTTGCTGACTCACCCATGTTTGTGCTTTGATCTTGCTCATGGTATTAAATTAGCAAAATGATTTTGCCAACTTATTAAATTAGCTTTAGTTCATGCGCAGCGGGCTCGTTGCCAATCGCCCCTTAATGAAATTTGGGCCCACTATGTCTGGACAAAAGGAAAATCTATTGATTAAAAAAATACAATTAGCTCACATGAACTCAAATAATGATCAGCCTTCTTGAAAATGGCTGCCTTGAGGCATAGTCATCTGCCCCTTGTTGTTCACCAGAACCTGCTCCTCTCTCTCTCTGGTTCTCTCTCTCTCTGCTTCTCTCTCTGCTTCTCTCTCTCCCTGCTCCTCTCTCTCTCTGGTTCCCTCTCTCTCTGCTTCTCTCTCTCTCTGCTTCTCTCTCTCTCTGCTTCCCTCTCTCTGCTCCTCTCTCTCCC
>NC_137916.1:24345778-24355778 GCF_963457725.1 Sprattus sprattus | reverse complement strand
GAGAAGGAGGAGCATGTAACTACTGCTCACATTGTCTCTTTCTTTCTTTCTCTTTCTCTCTCTCTCACTCTCTCTCTCTCTCTGTAGCTTGTGGATGCTCTGAAGGAACAAGAGGAGATAAACTACCGCCTCAGACAGTACATGGACAAGATCATCCTGGCCATCCTGGACCACAACCCCTCCATCTTAGAGATCAAACACTAGAGCCCACACGTCTGTGCCACTGTTCAGTCTCTCACTGCTGGACAAACAGCGCCCTCTGCAGGCGGGACACATGAACTGTATCACATACTGGATTTACAGAATTTGCTGTCAGTGACCACATGGTACCTCCCATATGCCCACTTTTGAGTTTTGGTATTTTTGTTTCATCACCACTCAAATCACTCATTGGTTGAGATGACGTAAACAGACACTTCGGAGTGAAAGGGAACACAACTGGAAGCATTCATTCACACATGACCTGAATGTTCACTTTCCATTTCTTTTTAAAGTTATGTTTGCATACACTACCTCTAGGTACATAGGTCCAGCGCTTTCACAAGCCTGTCGTGTAATGTTTCACGTGACCACTAAAGAGCGTGTGATGTGCTAGTTCTCTCTCTCCGTCACTGATATTGCATCGTAAAGCAAAAGGCACACATGTTGACGTGATGTGGAAGCTCCCGGGCGGTTTACGGGGGAGTATGTAGCATTTTACTAAGCAAGCGAACACTGTTAGCCGTTAGCATGTGTGTTGTGATTGTGTAGTCCAAAACCACAGCTTGTTAGCATGCATGAGAGAGGGCAGAACTGTAGTCTTAGAAATGCAGAGAGGGCGAGCTAACTAGGGTCCTCTGTGGTCAGGTTAAGAACATGACGGGTAAATAGCTCTTTGAAATGAAATTGTTATATCTGTGTCTTAGACTCACATAATGACTCCTAAATTTGATTTATGTGAGTAATTAGTGCAGGAACCAGAAATAAATATGTGAAATATCGGAGTGAGCAGGTGGAGTGGCATATGCCTGGTTCTTCCACACGAGGATGTCATGCTGCTTCAGTTCTGGAGATATCAACTTTCAAGCTCAATTTAAAAGTAGTCACTAACCGTATTGTGGTCCAAAACACTAATTTAGCAGTTTGGTTGCAATTCATAGAATTGGCCAAATGTGACCTGACTCGTCACAATCTATCCCAATATACTACAGATTTAGGCTAGATAAAAAATGCACAGGGATCACTTGTAGTCACCCATGCTAAAGCACAAGTGAATGAAGTGGCCATACAGGGACATGTTTTCGTACAAGAGTACGTAATTGGAGTTGGTGACTCGTATGTATACAAAGGACTTGGGGAAAAAATGGAATTGACAGAAAAATAATGTACTTTATTTTTTGGCAAAAAAATGAGTTAAAAGGTTGTAATTGTATAAAATGGAAAGGTTTATTTTTTCATACAGATCTATAAATAATGTTTTGAGGGCAAGTCCAGTGTGGCGTGATGAGCCTGGGGCAGGAGATTCACCTGTTTATGTGAAGGAGGCAGAGACATGTGTGAAAGAACAGAACAGCAAGCTGAGTTTGACAGACCACTCGCATCTAGTGGGCAGAGAGGGTACTCTGCCAGGGTAGTGACAGGAACTATGCCCACGCCAGGAACTATGCCCACGCCAGGAACTCTGCCCGTCTGGTGCATACGCCAAGTGTCGTACAGGCCCAGCTCCCCCTCATTGTTCTGAATCATGTATATGAATACTCCAGATTGAATGGTCTCCGCTGCACTTGGAGCTATGACTAAAGTGTGAGATCAGCCAACTCCATAGAGGCGGAGGGTAAGAAATATGGCCGGGCAGTTTGACTTTGTACGCCTGACCTTGTAGCCCTCTCTTGCAGTCTCAGTGGCTGTGGATGTACCGCCTGACAGTCAGAGGGAAAAGTCTTTATGAGTGACATAGCCTGCTGATTGTGCTGCCAGGTTCCATAAACATATTTAAACTGGGAATGAATATCAACAAAGGGAAGACAGCAATTGTTGTAACACTTAAAAAAAAGAAAACAACAAAAAAACTACAAAAAAAAGGAACGAAAAACAAATGTCATTAATGGTTCATAAATAGGGTTCATAAATGATGCTACATAATCACTATTAAGATAATCACTCTGTAGAATAGAGACTGTAGTTGTCAGGGGTAACTGCCACCCTTGGAGGTACTACATGAAAATATGTAAACTGTAGCCTACATGTCATGAATGGATCACAGTTTTAGAGTAACTGTCTCTCACCTTTCT
This sequence comes from Sprattus sprattus, assembly GCF_963457725.1. NCBI lineage: Eukaryota > Metazoa > Chordata > Actinopteri > Clupeiformes > Clupeidae > Sprattus > Sprattus sprattus. The sequence goes on along the minus strand of NC_137916.1, from coordinate 24,353,508 downwards.
GCCCTTGATCTTATTGGATTTACTTAGACTGCCTGCAAGTCTCTGCGCACCACAGTACTGTAGGCAAGCGTAGTTAGAGAAATACTACTAATACTGGTCTATTCTGTATGGTCACAAAACTAGTTTTGCCTTGTTGCACAAATTGTTCTGATTTTGATGTTGAGCATTTTCTTTGCTTGGTCCCTCTGAAATGGTTTGTGTGCCTTTTAAAATTTTAATTGGCTTGAGTCCGTGTTTGTTTTACTTTATGTTTACTTTTGATCCAATTCATCTGATCAATCATAGAAGCTTTTTTATATACATACAGTATCTCTGTCTTAACTTGTCTGAGCATTTTTCATAAATTGTAAATGTTGTACAGAAACTAGTTAATATTTGTATCGATGTGCCCTTCATCAGATCTACTAAATGAAAAGGCTGTCTTTTATACAGTTTTATGATACAATACAACAGCAAGATATCAGTAGAAATGTTATGTGCAAACAAGAATTGTATAAGATGTTCATTTGACACCATTTTATTTGGCAATACTTTAAGACACGGTCAGGCCTATGGTCATAACAATGCGATAGCAGTCGTCCAAAAGAGTAGAGTCTATTCATGGCCTTCGATATCAGTGCCTGAGTATTCAAAGTTTATTTAATGATGCAAGTGGTACTCCGCAAGTGGTACCATGCAGACATCTTGCTGCAGACTGTGCATGCCCTGCAACAAATGAAGGCAGATAAGACACCAGACAGCTCAGCATCTCCACATGGAGTGCCCTGCTAATTGCATTTTCTCTAAGGCATTGTCAAATAAAATGTTAGTTTTTTTCCTCCCCCTTAAAGTTTTGTTTTGTTTTGTTTGTTTCACAGGAGAATGCTTGCTCACCCATTGCATTGTTTGATTGGCAACATGGCAATGCTTGAAGCTCCTTCATGTCTGTCACCCCCGTGGTATCTGGTTTTTAGAGTTCTTCATCTGCTGTCACTGCTTCTAAAAGAATAAAGGAGATTTGTGCCCCATAATTAGCTGCTACATTATCTCTGTGAACCCAAACATGCATTGACTGTGGCGACGATGTGAAATTAAAATACACACACACACACACACACACACACACACAGAAAGAAAGTATTAATTCTTGCATATTTGGAGAGTAGGCTACAGTGAAATTATGTATTTGCATCACTGTCACAAAACATATTTCACATATTTACATGGCGTATAGCCTATGTATTAAAAAAAAAAAATTAGCCATGGCAGGCAAAGCTGAAATAAGCCTACTAGATTTTCCCCTCAAAGAAGGAGCAAATAATTGATTATTGTCGCCACCTGCCGGAAGGGGAGAAACTGGAATCACGTTTTATTCTGAGCAACTGTCTTGCAATTGCTAGGCTAATCTTCGTAACTGTAGCAAATCAAATCTATTATAATTGTACTGTACCACAGGAAAGATTACCAGAGGAGAAGAGGACCCTTCCAGTTTATGAGATAAGGTTTCCAATTTAATCTGATAGAAAGCTATCTATGTAGCTTCTAACATTAGCGAGATAATGGTTGGTGATTAACGTTAGCTCGATTAACTTATATCTGCACTGTTATGTAAGCTACATTTCTAGTTTAGAGTCAATGTCTGATAGAAAATACAAATCTGTTAAGTTAGGAGTTTGACATCAATTACTATTACTGGTTTGACCAATGTTCTAGGTTAGTTAGCTAACTGTTCGCTTTAACAAACTTGCTAGATAACTTTGAGGCAATGATAGGCATTAGCTGATTCAGCCCATTTATCTGGAACATGGAATGATCAAAGTTACTATTTCAATCAGGCAGAGACAGAAAGAAGGGCGGAAAATGGTTAATCCATGTGAGTTTCCGAATTTGTCGGATGATGAGGGAAATGATACGGAGAAGATGGAGATGCAGGACAGCTCTCCCAGTCCAGCGCCAAGTTTTGAGGAGGAGGATTGGGAGGCAGAAATCAACCAGCTTAATATACCTTATGGTAGGTATCCTTACAGACTCATTAGGTTAACTTCAGACGTTCCTGTTTGCTTGCATTTGCAGTGCATAGGCCTACTACAATACACTTTATCTTGAACCCTTTAGGCCCAGAAGACCTTGTTACGGAAGATCCCCATCTTAAAATGCCATTTCACGTCCCCGATCACAAGCTGGCAGAGGTCAAGTACAACCCGTCTATTCACCATGTACCACCAGTGCATTTTATACAAACACAGAAATTGTTCGTTGAAGGAGATCAATTTGAGGACGCAGAGGAATGAAGAGAAACTTAATGATGAATGTTGTTTCCTGCCCTGAGCAGTTTGCACTTCGTTCTGCAACCATAAAGGATATTTTTTTTTATTAAGTAAATTAAGTGTGTGATTTGTTCTGAGGATGTAATCATTAGTATAAAAAAAAAAACAACAACATCAACCTGTCAGAGGAAGAAGTAGGTCTACATGTATGTTTCTGGCATTTGAAGGACATTGATGCGACGGTGCAAGAGCAGAGCGAGGACCGCACGGATAAATGATAATGTCGGAGAGGCTTTTTATGTTTCACTTGTATTAATCAGAATCATATTGCTTTGGAAAAAAGTTTCATCATCCTCCTGAAACCTGTATACTATAATAAAAGTGCTGTGAAAACGGGCTCTTTCTTATTCTTTTTTTTTGTAGAAGATGATGAAATGTGTTTTTATGAAGTTGCACTTTTTCTAATACAATGCAATGTATCTAAATGACCACAAGGAGGTAGTATTGTTCAGTTTTTTTTTTTTTTAACAGTGAAAGATGTCTGTAGAAATAGATAAAGCAAATACCAAATACATAATGGTTCTGTAGACACCTGGGTCAGTAAAGACACCCTTGTCAATAATTTGGTTAAAATGTCTTTGTGTATATTGGCACATGAACATATTTACAGGCGGGGCTCATAGGTTCATAGAGGTAATGTTATCTTAGGAGCCTTGACATAGCATAGATAGTGTGAAAAGAAACCATTCATTTGAACAATGCAAGCATCATTTGGCCTTAGGCAAAGTTGGTCACATGGCAATGCCAGCATTCTGGGAACCACTGTAATACACATGAATTCATTAAGTACCCTGTATTGCATAGACTGCAGGGACATTTCTTTAACTGTAGCCTATTCTTTAGGAAGTGTGATGATTCGTTAATGGATTCATTCCAAGGGTGTTACTGAAACAGGTGACTGAACTTAAACGAATTATTATAATTTGTTTTAGCTCAACAGCCAATCCAATGCCACCCTTCCTGTCGTTCTCCAGGAACCAATTGTCGATTGGCTGAAATTGTTAATGGCTTGGTCTGAGCAACTTAGTTTTGAGGGAACCGTGATAACCGAACCCAAAACCCGAAAGTAACAGACAACAGGAAAACTGAGTGCAATCCTGCCAGTGTCCTACAGGGGGCACTGTAAGGACGGCCCTGTGCTGCCAAGTCCCATGGGCCATTCATCGTAGAGAATGAAGACATCTAGCCACTAATACAAACTGATCATGATTTTAAGAGTCATATGACAGGCCTCGACTTGTCCAGATCCCCTGCACCTCCCCCACCATGTTTCCAAACACAGACAGACTTTAATCTTGGGTTTAGAAACACATTCAGGGTTGAAAGCATTGAGATAATGAGAATGTGCTTAGTGAATGAGTGTCTTTGGGCATGTTTGTGTGTGTGTGTGTGTGTGTGTGTGTGTGTGTGTGTGTGTGTGTGTGTGTGTGTGTGTGTGTGTGTGTGTGTGTTTGTGTGTTTGTGTGTGTGTAAGACTAGTTATTTTCCACAGTTCTGAGACTAATTGAATCATATCCAGGGTACATCGCAGTGTATTACTAAAATGAATAAATGTATAAGTGTAATTGATCAATATTTTCCAGTAATCCATTGTCAATCGTGTGTTTGTGTGTGTTTTTACACTTATGTGTGTTTATTGTTGTGTGTACATGTTTACGTGCTTGTGTATGTCTGACCTGCGTCCTAATGCTCTGTCAACTCTCCAGTTACCACCCATTCAACCCAGGGCAGACACATCGAACAAGAATGCAGAGTGCTCTTAAAAAATGTCTTGCATGTGTTTCATCACAGCTGTCCAAATAGTGTCTCTCATATCCCAGCCTCCATCAAGCCATCTCTCATTTATGATCCATCCGCACTGATGTCTGATTAAAGAAAAAATAACAAAGACAAACTTAAGGGAGCACTCTGAGGTGAGATTGGAGAGAATAGTTTTTATGCGTGAAAGTTATATGACCAAAAATATATGACCTTCTCCATGAAAGGGTTAACAATAGAGTTCAGCAAGTTCACTAAAAAGGTCCCTTCAGCTTTTTTTTCCGAAAATGTGGACCTGTTAGTCTGCTTACTTTTTTAACCATGTAGTAGAACTCTGTTCTTTAACCAAGTAGTAGAACTCTGTTCTTTAGCCAAGTGACACACGCTTTCCCAGAGCAGATCCGAATGGCAGCCGTCCCAGGAAAGGAGATGTCTGGGGGCTGGGTGGAGAGGGGGGGGGGGGGGGGGGCAACGCTGGCTCACATCAGGGCCACATCCCTCCCAGGGGCAGTGGCTCTCTGACCCTAAATACCTCCGCTGCTAATTACTCTTCTCGTCTTTTTCTCAGTCTTGCGTCACACTCTCAGACCTCATTCCCCAGAGAGGCTAAAGACTGCTAATGTTTCGTTTTGAACTCTGCGAGGGTCACCTCTATGGTGAGCAAGAAATGCCTGCCTGTCACACCACAGTGTTGGTTTCCCTGGCCTGGGATGGTGGTAGGCGGTGGTGCCACCTTGCCCAGGTGGAGTGCCGCATTCGGCACCTTGTCACATGATCGAGCGTTTGGCAATGCTGACGACCTCCTTCCCTTCCCATCCCTTCCCATGAGTAGACATGACTGATAGGCACAGTTTGTGTCTTTATTCGTTCAAGGGCACTACTCTCGACATTGATTATTGATTCTATATTGTCAAGTCAACTCCACTTTTTCTTTTCCCAAACTGTTTCATTGTCGCTTACTTTCTCTGTTCTTGCTCTCCCATCCTCTTTTCTCTTCCTCATTTCGCTCCGTCTGACTTGTTTCTGTCCCTTTTTCTCCCTGCCTGTCTCAGTTCTTCCACCCTCTCCATCTCTCTCTCCGCTGTCTACACACCCTGGATCACATCTTAATCTCTTACACTAATATTTAAAGAGTCCCCTCCCTGCCAGACCGCCGGCCAGATCTGCGCTAATACCTCAGCGCCGGTGTCTCCTGAGATGGCATTTCATCCCCTGTGTGTGAGGCTATGATTACCGCATGAGTAATGCGTCAGAGGCGCCTGAGTAATAGTGCAATTGATGGGCAACTCTCCCTCCCTCTCCTTTACAGACCAGTAAAAGACGACACCACAGTCAGTCTATAATGTTTCAGTTCTGGCTCGATAAAGGACGTTACTTTCAGTGATTCCTCACTGTAAATGTTGTCCTGTTGGCTGGGTAAACCTGCTGTATGACATTCAGGAGGTTCGTCCTCTGGTTGGAGAGGGTAGCAGACAAACCTGCTGATGCGTGCGTGTCGAGCGATCCCTGTGTGTTTGCTGAGAGATCTTTTGTGTCGGACTCAAACCGGGGGGCCCCTCCTGTCCGCACCACATTGTTTGGGTCCATCCTCACCTCAGCGGCAAACATACCGGCACACTGTAAACACCGCGCCTCACCGCTGAAGAAATGCGGCTTTTCTACAGGTCCCGTGTCTCCCTTGAATAGGTGTTTTTAGTGTTCATTCAAACGGTGGTTGAGTTAGTTACTGGTCCTGTCAGAACACTCTGGCATTCCATTATTTGTTCCACAGCTGTCACCACTCTTACCCTCTCCCGTTGGTGTTGGGAATTTCTTTTTGAGAGGATGAATCTCTGAGTGGGACTGTGTGTTTCTGTGAAGATGTGTCTCTGTGTGTGAGTGTGTGAGAGTGTATGTGTAGGCGTGTGTGTGTGTGTGTGTGTGTGTGTGTGTGCGTGTGTGTGTGTGTTTGCGTGTGTGTGTGTATGTGTGTGTGTGTGTGCGTGTGTGTGTGTGTGTGTGTGTGTGTGTGTGTGTGTGTGTGTGTGTGTGCGTGTATGTGTTGGTGTGTGTGTGTGTGTGTGTGTGTGTGTGTGTGTGCGTGTGTGTGTGTGTGTGTGTGCGTGTGTGTGTGTGTGCGCGTGTGTGTGTGTGTGTGTGTGTGTGTGTGTGTGTGTGTGTGTGTTTATGGAAATCCGTTAGCAGGCTTTCACATGTTTATTGGACTTGATGCAAGTCTAAGTATGGCTGAGTGCATGTTGTAGTATTTATTTGAGTTATGTGTATAAATGCATTAGTGTGCGCGTGTGTTCCTCTTTGTGTATGTTTGTGTCCATCTGGCCATGTGTGTGTATATGTGTGTGTTACTGTGCTGGCCTTGTTCCCCAGGGAGTTAGGAGCACCCTCCTCTCGTCTCCACTCTCCTCCCTCCAAGCCTCACTGAGTGGCATGCACCAGCTGGCCCTCCATGCCAGGGTGGCCCACCATCTCAAATCATTCAGAAAAGAGGACGTCAGGTGGTTATTGCGATGTTCTAGTTATGTGTGGTGTAAATAACCAGACCGAGTGTTAAAGAAAAAGTGATTTACTGATATGAAGGAGGCAATTATACAACTGTACTGTTCACTCGCCGTTCACTGTACTGTGCCTTGCATGAACACCGAACCTGCGCATGCCTGTAGGGAGTCATGCCATACATCACTTTTGTGATAATGTTATATCTCATAAACATTACAGTTCTGACGATGGCCGTGGTTCGGGAGGAGACCCGGGGATTCCTCACTCGAATCCAGGTGCCTCTGGCCTCCAAGTGTGCTTGAACTAGGTAGTGTTTCAGCCAAATTCCCCTCCCCCCGAGTGAGCTGGTGACGGCCTTGCACTACCGTTCTCACACTGTCAGTGTGAGTGGGTGAACGTGAGAGCTTCATTTACGAGAGTTTGGAGTGCTCAAAGGAGTAGGACGTTTTTTAAGGCCTGTGAGCTGCAGTCCAAAGTCACACGCCTCCTCTGTTCTGTGTTTTCATCCATAGAGCAGCCGTGGTGAAGCACAGTTCCACACACACACACACACACACACACACATACATACACACACACACACACACACACACACACACACACACATACACACACACATAAACACACAAACACACACACACACACACACACACACACACACACACACACACACACACACACACACACACACACACACACACACACACACACACACACACTCTGGTTTTACTTCAGTTGACTCTCCAGACCCTATTATTGCTCATGAGCTGGTGACAATAGTCTCCACTGCAGAGGAAATATTTGCAGATGTGTAGGGATGGGATTCTCTGGGAGATGAGACGGGTTAGGACAGTTAAGACTGAGCCGCCGAGGTCTCTGAGAGCGTGGTGCTGAGACGTGACTCAGGCTCCCTTCTCTGGGTCAACAAGCGCTTCTAACTATAGACGGCGTGATGGGAACGGATAGTTTATTCACCAATGATCCATGTGAAGTTACCACTCCCTTGCCAGAGGGTGAGGCTCTTCAGGAAAAAAAACAGAACTTGGATGTTTGCTGTGGAGAGAGCAGGTCAAGCTTTATGTGATTAAACTACTGATTATCAGTGTGTGTGTGTGTGTGTGTGTGTGTGTGTGTGTGTGTGTGTGTGTGTGTGTGTGTGTGTGTGTGAGT
>NC_137916.1:24273278-24343278 GCF_963457725.1 Sprattus sprattus | reverse complement strand
GATTCAAATCTAAGTGAGCGGGGCCTCACATATGGCAGGTGGAACAGCGTATCTCAAATCGCTCACTTTCTATTATCAAGGCGATTATTGTAAAATCATAATAAAAACAGCTGTCTTGGCAGGTGTCACTTGTCTGTCTGCTATTAGTAGAATAAAAACCGCACTCTCAAGCTTTTCTCTTTAGAAATAAGACCAGTTTATTTTCGTACTGACGCGTTTCGGCCTTACGCCATCGTCACACTGACGATGGCGTAAGGCCGAAACGCGTCTGTACGAAAATAAACTGGTTTATATAGCCCAAAAATATGAAAAGCTGCTTTTGTGCAAGGGTTATCATATATTAATAGACTTATTCAGTCCTACAAACAACTTAGCATAGGTAAAGTTTTGCCCCCTCAGATGGTACCAATATGTTGTCTGGCCCATGGACTATTTGTAGGGTTTTTTCTTTGAGCTTCCCGACTCATCTTCTGGTAATCTTCAGCCTCCTTCACACTTACAATGCTAAACTGTTAACCATTGAAATATTGTGCCCTGATTTAATTGATGCGCACCACGGGTTGTTGCGCGCAACAAAGAAAGGCATTGTGTGAAGCTATTTTGATTACTAGGGCACATTCATTTGCTAATTTCATAACATGTGCAGGGACCTAAGTTGGACATTTACCTCATGGCGGACATTTGCCTCATATGGGTTCGTGATAGAAAAGTTAGGTGTTTCATGTAAATTATTTTGGGGAAGGCATTCTGCCATTTCCCTCTTTAGAATGTAAGTTACATCTTGGTTTAGTGGGCACATTTATTCTCAGTTACTAAACTGACAACAAATATTACCAAATGGCTATGCAGTTAGGCACAACTACCTCTAAATAATCCACTGTCATTCACCGGTGTTGTCAGTGATGCGCAACAGAGAGTGAGACACAGATGTAATATTTTGTTTTGTATTTTACAGCATAGTGCAAATTATAGTTCTGGGCCTCGTTTCCCGATAACGATGTATCTTAACGGCCTACGTGGATTTTCGCGACATCGTACACTAAGTAGCACTTTGTATTTACGTGCGTTTCCCAACCATCAACTTAAAGTCAGGTGCACGAGCGCAACGTGCACGAGTTCTTAAGTAGCTCTTAGGAGCTGTTTACGTCAGGTTAACCTGTTTACGTTAATTGCTGTGAAATTAGCTAGCCTATGCGTGCATCGAACGTGCAATGTGCACTAAATTCGGGGCGGGGATAGTAACGCCATCTCCAGCAGAGAAGCCTATTTAAACTGTGTTCCCATTGTAAGGACATTTATTACGATCTGTCTGAGAGTGGGCTGTCAAAGCTAGCATCATCAAAGTCATACAGTACAGTAGGCTACATACATTCAATAAAATTTACCTACATTTGAGTCCAACTGCATGACCATTCTTGCCCTACACTTACCCTTACAATAAAGAAGTGATCCTATTTCAACCATAACTTCATTTTAAATAATGTCTTTCTTTATGACATTTAGTTTATAGTTTAGACAGCAACGTTGACATCTACAGTATATTCAACTGCATCCACTACATAATCTCAAACTTTATTTGTTGGTAACTCTCCAAAAAGGCTACCATTAACACATTTCTTAATGAAAAGGAAACATGCATCACAATAATACTTCAGTGTAACCTGTACCTATGTGGAGTGCAAATATGTCTTGCCATTACACTACCCAACAGCCCTACGTCTGCTAACACTACAGAATGCATAATTCCTACGGGCAATGCACTAGTTTTGTATAGCTTAATCTTTATTTTCAAATACTCAATATTCTTTATTTCTATTTTGATGGGAATAGGCAGGTGAAACAATGACATTCTCATGATGTGCTATACACAGAAACATCGTTTGGATTTCTTCTACATATACAACCATCTAGCTAGACGCTACCATATAAGCCAATGGAGTGGTGGCATAAGCGCTAAATGTGCCATCAAACTACTGTTTGAAAGCTTCAGTCAAGACCTAAATACTCTGCATTGGTCGCGTAGCACATTTCCGATCAAACCGAGTCATTATAAACATATAACAAGTTGTGTAGATAGCTTTATTCATGTAAAATATTCCTCGCTTCAAGTAGCCATGTTTTTTTTTTTTAATTCCCGTTTCTTCCGAACGACGGTCGAACGACGCCCCTGGTGGATTACATCGCTAAGTGTGAAGTTACTACTGGTCCTGACCACACGTAGAATTCCTCTCAATGAAAGATACACTTAAGCTAAGTGTGGCGTTGGGAAACCCGTCTGCAACGTAGGAATCCTCTTACGAGCGATTTCAAGTGCTTTTTAGGCTAAGTGCGCGTTCGGGAAACGAGGCCCTGATCAATGAGTTGTTCCCACATAAAACACTGCAGTGACTATGAGGATAGGAGTAGGACTAAAGTGATAAGGAGCTCCATATCTGGGATAATTTCATAAAATTAAAAATTAGTAGCTCTCATTACATAAAGCTGTTTTTTTTGTGTGAAATACAACGAGATCCATTGTCATAGTGAATGTGTCATGCAAGAATCACCATCATCATACAGGTAGCGGATAGTTATTCAGTGTCATCAGGATGAAGAAGGCTATAAACATAGAAAGACAGATGCTCATTATACATTTGATTTCACTGTCATCTCACAGTCAATCTTATTGGCCAATACCTTCAGTATAAATCTTTATTGCACATTTATAATGCAACCTAAGTCTGTATAAAACGTTATTGCAAATTTAGAATGCAACCTAATTATCGAGTAAAAATGAGCCGAGCAGACGATACATTTCCTTCTCACTTTCACCGTCACACACCTCCTCTCTGTGACGATGAACTTGGAAGCGCAAAAAGGGAATTCATCGAGGTAGACGCCGAGACCACTCATCTGATAGTTTCAGTCTTGAATCTGAGCTTGGTTTATTCACTTCACTGTGGAGGTGGAATGTTACCTGTGGTTAAGGATATGGAAAGTTACCTGTGTTTCAGGGACTTCGGATATGGAATGTTACCTGTGTTTTAGGGACTTCGGATATGGAATGTTACCTGTGTTTTAGGGACTTCGGATATGGAATGTTGCCTGTGTTTCAGGGACTTCGGATATGGAATGTTACCTGTGTTTCATGGATGACTTTGCTGTTTTATCACAGAGACACACATAGAGATTCACATAGTTCTACAGCAACAGTTCCAGTCAAAACTTTCTAGTTCGATACTGATCTTTGAGATTTCAGAAGGGATATGACCTGAGGTTGCATGGTCTCTGTGTAATGTAGATTTGGGGCTGCATTAAACATATGCTACGCTTATGACACTGTTATAAAGAGTGTATGAACATGTCATGTGGTCTTGATGAAGAAGTGGACCTGTGTCAGGATCATATGAATATTTCTGCATCTGGAACAAGCCCCTCTTCTTTTGTCTTTGGCTGAAGCCTCTGTCCTCTTGTCTTTTGTGTACCTTGGCTGCTTTCTTTTGATTCTCCAAAGTCTCATTTGAACCAGAAAGTTGATTTCCCTCTCAAACACACACACACACACACACACACACACACACACACACACACACACACACACACACACACACACACACACACACACACACACACACACACACACACACAAACACACACACACACACACACACACACAAACACACACACACACACACACACACACACACACACACACACACACACACACACACACACACACACATAAACACACACACACACACACACACACACACATACACAAACCAACAAACAAACATTGCAGCGGTTATTGCAAGTCAGATAAACACGACCTAGATATGAACTGCAGACCAATCGGACCCAGAAGGGTGGGGTCCATGGTTTGGCTTTAGAGGGGCCTGTGGAGAATCCTCAGTGTGATTTGCGTTCACACCCACTGGACTCTCAGTGGCCCCTCATCCAGAAGCACAGGACTGTGTGAAACACCAAACCACAAAAACAGAAGCATTTCAGATTTTTTTAATGTCCATCAACACATAACTCTTGACTGTTCAGTAAATGATAAATTGACAGTGATTTTTTGTCTGGGTGGTAGCAGTGTACAGATGGGAAAAGGCCTAGTAGTGGATTAAGGCGAGGATGCTTTAATCACAGAACTGTAACTTTCAGTTATTTTTCACCATCACTGTACATGCCTTGTGTGTTTTACAGTAGGAGAATCATCTAACACATCATCTGATAACACATAGTCATCTAACACATATCATCTTGCGCACACATAAAGTTTGTCCAACAACTTCCAAATTTCAACACCCAAAACCGGACTCACTGTTAGTCATATTTCATATATAGTAGCAGTGTTATCTGGTGTGGTGTTAATCCAGACTGTATTAATAATGGGGACTGTTTGATTGGTAGGCCTGAATGTACAATATCACATCGTCCTGTATCTCAGTGTCCAATGAGGCATAACAGCGAAGTGTTATATAATATTAACAAATCCATCCAAACAAACCCATACTATCAAAGAAATATGTTTAATATATATGAATGTACTGTCTGTAGCAGTCGACTTGTATAGGGTTTCAGATGTATAGGGTTTTACATATAGGGCTTCATCCTTTTCAGAAAGTGTAGCATGTGACCAGTTACTAGTTCATGTTTTGCATTTCAGGGTAACGACTAAAGCGTGAATGGCCAGTTATTGTTTGTTAGTTTGGTGAGGCATGTTTTCCCTTGTCTTTGTGTCTTCCCTCAGACCTGTCAAGGCTAGAGGGCTCTTGACGTGCTTCCTTGGGAGAGAAAAGCACAGGTGTTTTCCAACCCTCAAGCACCTCACGAGTGGACCCCCGTCTCCTGTCTCTCTCTCTTTTTCTGTCTATCTCTTTCTCTCTCTCTCTCTCTCATTCTCTTCTTTGTCTTCTCCTGGGTGGGCTGGTGCCAGAGTGTCCATCGTGAGAGTGTGAAACCTCCTCTTAATTTGCAGGCCCTGCTACTTGAACCGTAAACACCCCCAGGCATTTGTCGTGTATTTCAAAACCATCTGACTCCGGTGTGCTAACGATGCTATTTTAAGACGCTGGCAAAAACTTCTGTTGTGTGTGCGCGTGTGGCCGTCGGAAAATTGGTTTAGCAGAGGCTCCTGCGCATTTGTCAGGACAGTCATGTGTGTGTGTGTGTGTGTGTGTGTGTGTGTGTGTGTGTGTGTGTGTGTGTGTGTGTGTGTGTGTGTGTGTGTGTGTGTGTTTGTGTGTTTTTGAGTGTGTGAGTATGTGGGGGGGGGGGGGGGGGGGGGGGCATTGAATGGCTCCCTTGGGGGAGTCTAACCCGCTAATTCTGCAGTCCGCAGGAACTAAAGCCACCCCAAAACCCCTGCCGGCCGGAGGCTAGCCTCTAGATGTTCCGCCGGGGCTGCACCATCCATCATCATCATCACGTATCAGCTCCACTGGGCTGCCCGCTGCGCTGGACTGTGTGCCAGGGATCCTGTTTCATGGTCCTCCTGGAACGCAGCGGGAAGACAGATCAGGAAAGGAGGGAAATTAAGCGTGCGTCGTGGCGGCAGTTAGCTGCGGCAGCGCTCGCATTTGGGGCTTTGGCCTTTCGAGGGCTGTGATGGGTTTTCAACACCCCACCACCATCTTGACAGTGCACAACCAGAGCCCAGGGTGTTTAGTTCTCCCGGAGTTTCCCCTGGTAGTCGTTATGTCCACCAATCCTGAGGACTAGCAATAGCGGCCTCTTATGAGCATTCATACCTGGACCCATTTGGGGCCTCTAGCCTCATAGACTGCAGCCGCTCACGGTTGTTTTTGTGAATATGTCGTGTTTGTGTTCCCCTTTGTGCTGTTAGGTCTCCTCTCGGCCAGGACAAGCATGTGAACAGGGGAGAGGTCAGCCCGAGGGTGGCTTGCTTGGAATAATGGACAAGGGCAAAAACAATATCATCAGCAATGCTGACCCCAAGGCATGACTGCAGAGAGTGGGTGGGATCTGCCCTGACCTCACGCCCAGGGGAGCCCAGTCTAGTGTGTGTCACCACGAGGAGCAGACAGGTGGTGTGTGCATGTGGTGTATCTCAGGCCAGACTTCTGCTTTGAGAGGCACCGCCCTTTAATCAATGCACACACACCATCCTTTGTGAAACCTGCACTGCATCAGACACACATACACACACACACACACACACACACACACACACACACACACACGCACACACGCACACACACACACACACACACACACACACACACACATACACACACACACACACACACACACACACACACACCATCCTCTCTGAAACCTGCACTGCTTCACACACACACACGCACGCACGCACGCACGCACGCACGCACGCACGCACGCACGCACAAACACACACACACACACACACACACACACACACACACACACACACACACACACACACACACATAGGTTTTTGACCCTGCATAAATGATGTTGTACAAGAGTAGCTGATAACTTTGTAAAAAAGTAAGTCATTCATATTAGTACGCAAATCATTTCACGTTAACCTGCCTCTCTCTCTCTCCCTCTCTCTCTCTCTCTCTCTCTCTCTCTCTCTCTAACACACACACACACACACACACACACACACAAACACACACACACACACACACACACACACACACACACACACACACACACACACACACACACACACCCAAACACACACAGGAATTTGTTTCATCTAAGTGTGCTGCCTTGATTGATTGTTCAGCAGATCCTTGGCAATTCTTATGCTCCAAACACACACACACACACACACACACACACACACACACACACACACACTGCTCTTTTGTTTTCCTTTTCTGTTCAGTTAGAGGTTTGGAGGAATACCTGCGTTTCTTGCTGAAGGCAAGAGCAGATCTCGACACGCTGGCTTTAGAATATTGACATGTAATATTATATATATCTTTTATTTTATAACAAACTTAAACAAATTTCCACAGTACGTTTCGACCGTAAAGATCGTTAAGTTGCTTTAAAATGGTTGCAGACATGCAGGTCTCTCTCAGGGTCACCCTAAGCCGAGAAGAATCACATTAGTCGGGCCGTGTCTCCTGCAACCGAAACCAAAGCTCTCAGTCAGCCATGCCACCCATAGGAGCATGGACAAGCTTGGCCACAGCATATGAGCCACCCAGTGGGTGGAACTCAGGGACGTGCACAGGAGTGGGCTAAGGTTGCCCGGGCAACTGCCCGTTTGCCCTCCTCAACTGAAGTTGCCCCTCCGAAGGAAATATATTTATTTGCGATCAGAGGGCGGGGGCGTGGCAGCAACGGTTAGTGAGAGTTTAAAATGATATTGGCAAAACTTGCGATCAGATGACGGGGGCGTGGCAGCAACGGTTAGTGAGAGTTTAAAATGATATTGGCAAAATTTGCGATCAGATGACGGGGACGTGGCAGCGGCTGTGACAAAAAATAATGTGTTGCCCCTTTTTTCAAAATTCCTGTGCACGTCCCTGGTGGAACTTCTTCAGTAAATTTCCACATCCCCTTCCCCGTTGTCTCCTAAACTCATGCTTGTTTGAGTACAGCGTCCAGTTCCAAAACCTGTTGATTTTGTTTTTGTGCCTGAGTTCCCCTTGGCGTCTGGAAAGATATCTTGTCCCCATGGTGCTCAGAGCCGCTCCAGAAGGATGCTCTGTAGTAGTCCATCACGGTGAATTTAAGACTTCTGGTGCAGACCCCTGATACCCAATGTTATACATGCTTTAATTGGTGTCTGACGTTGCCATGGCAGCCGCTAACTGTTGTTTTTGTGAATATGTTGTGTTTGTGTTCCCTTTCGTGCTGTCGGGTCTCCTCTCGGCCAGGACAAGCATGTGAACAGGGGAGAGGTCAGCCGCATCGGTGGCTTGCTTGGAATAATGGACAAGGGCTTGAACAATATCAAACAAGTGAGAGATGGAATCAATTAATCCTTGAGCAACTTTGAACAGTTGGCAACGTTGAAGGTACCTAGTGGTTAAATTAATGTTTTCAAAAACTTGAAAGTAACACAGACCCAGTAAATGGTTCACATCTTGTATACTGTATTCTCATTGTTTGTCAGCAGTGATGCAATAGAATTGCTCAACCTCAGAAGAGAGCTATGGAAATCTGCGACATCTCCACAAATGGAAGTGTGGCTTTGATGTTCTGATGGTATCATAGTGCTGGGGCACATCCCGGTTCATTTGTGGGTCATATAACGGTTATAAAATGTGTTGCACTGAAATGTAGTCCCCAAAATGGTGTCTTAGATAGATTTGGGCCGGTATCTTTATAATGATTTCAGGTCCTAATGGACCTCTCTGCAAGGAGGATGTAAATCTTTTGGTAAGGAGGAGAATGGGGGGTGGAAGGGGTTGGTTTGGACGAGTGAGGAGACCCTTCTTTCACCTTCCTGTAGCAGTGCATGCTGGGAGCTTGCAGTGTCAGCATCTTGGCTTATCTCCCCCCTTCCTGCGTGGCTTTTATTAAATTGTACTTTGAGTGACTGCTGCTGCAGATTTACACTGGGAGTTTTAGGCCTTATATTGAGTTGTCTGTGCTTGGTGAATCAGCCTGTCCTCAATCACTTCAAGAGCCTGGATTAGGTTGTCTGCCCAGTGTATGAATAATGGTAGTAGATAACTATCATACATGCCTTGGCTTTGCTCTGTCCAAAACTCCTTCTCTCTCTCTCTCTCTCTCTCTCTCTCTCTTTCTGTGTGTGTGTGTGTGTTTGTGTGTTTGACACAGTCTGCTCCTGAGGATTGCTTGAAAGTGGTTTATAAAAAAAGTGAATTCAGTAAAAGCCATTTTGGGATTTTTGGGAAATTTCTCTCCTTCCCCAATTCATGATGTTAAAGGCCTTGGTGTTACTTGTACACACACACCCACACACACCCACACACACCCACACACACCCACACACACACACTCACACTTCTTTCATCTGCTCCACAATTGAGATATCTACTCCGAGTCTTGGCCCTTTGCCCCACATGCATCTCTCAATGCCCTGAAAGCCCCCCTCTCCCTTCCCTGGAGAGGAACATGGCGGTTCCCTCCAGACCTCCCTTAAATCACCCGCAGACTGTAATCTTAACACAACCATAATGGCCGCGTCTTTCAAGAGTGGCCAGGACGGCTTCATCGCGGAGGAAACCGATCTCCGAAGCACTCACACTCCCCCTAACGCGCGGCGTTTCCTCCCTGGCAAGCTGCTGAGAGCCGGGGAGGGGGAAAGAGCCCAAAGCCGCCGCCAGGCTTGTCTCCGTCTCCTTTTCTTTCAGGGGGGCAGACCGCCATTCGTCATTGTCACAATGTATAGAGTGCACTTGGTGGGGAGACGGACCTGGGTGCCAAGATGAACTTGTTCTCAGTCGTCTCCATGCATGGGATTGCTCGTGTCTGCAAACCACGCTAAATATGCGTGTATGTGTCGAAATGGTACAGTTACTGTTAATCATTATTTGTTATTCTTGCTTTCATTTTTCACCCCTCTTACTGTACATTGCTTCATAAACATTTGAGATGTATTCCATGAGGGCATTAATGCTTTAGTAGGTATTTAACTGCCTTTACATCTTGCCCTTATACACTGTTTAAGTTTGGATTCCTGTGGTGTGCATGTACAGTACTTGGTGTGTTTGTCCTTTGTTAGTTAGTTGTAGTTAATCTTTATGTTTCTTTTCCCATCCCAATATGTGTGTGTGTGTGTGTGTGTGTGTGTGTGTGTGTGTGTGTGTGTGTGTGAGAGAGAGAGAGAGAGAGAGAGAGAGAGAGAGAGAGAGAGAGAGAGAGAGAGAGGGGAGACTGTGTTGATATGATCCATGTGTAGACCATGGCACAGTGTTTGGGTTATAGTCATTAGCTGAAGTGTGTGCTGTGATAATATCAGGGTGAGTGTGTAAATGTTTTCAGTGTGCTTTCTGTAGTGTTGTAAGGTGGAGGATGGAGAGGCTATTCGGAGACATTTTTGCAAAGTGAAATAAATTAATGTAAAACTAATACTAAGTTTAACTCACAATGGTTGCTAAGAAAATAATCAAAATACATTAATATATGACAAAAATAGTTCTCGTAATTGTTTCAAGACATCAGACGTCATATTCCATTCAAGGGTGTCACACTCCCAAACTGAAGGGAGAGATGTTATTTGATTGGCTGTTGAGCACAAATATCAACAACCAATCAACCGTTTTCCAAAACTGAAACCAAATCGGGGACTGCGCCTTTAACAGGCTTTCAGTCTGAAACCAAATCGGGGACTGCGACTTTAACAGGCTTTCAGTCTGAAACCAAATCGGGGACTGCACCTTTAAAGGCACCCAGTGCAACTTTATATAAACATTCAATGAAAAATAAACATTCAATTTCTAGTCTTTTTTACACGCAGTAAGTTTCAATAACTCCATACCATTACATATCTACATTCAAGCAGCAAAGATGAGACGTCGTTGTGTGGTGAGAACTGATAGAAAATCGTAAACAACAACAATCGCCGGTGGGGAGAGGCCATTTTTCCATTGACTGGAATCCTGCTTTATTTATTGTAGGTTACAAAAAATAAAGAAAATGGCGGCGATTGTTGTTGTTATCGATTTTCTATCAGTTTTCACCACACAACGACGTCACATCTTTGCTCCTTGAATGTCGATATGTAATGGTATGGAGTTATTGAAACTTACTACGTGTAAAAAAGACTAGAAATTGAATGTTTATTTTTAAGCCTCTCAAGTTGCACTGGGTGCCTTTAACAGGCTTTCAGTCTGAAACCAAATGTATTGCATGTGTTAGTGAAGTGCAGTCTTGTAATGTTGATATCTTTAATGATAAGAAGATTGTTTTTCACTACTCCTTCTTTAAAATTAACTAAAATTACGAAAACTAAAAATGGAAAACTTTTATAACCTTGATACAAATACACCACTATACAAATATCCTTTTAGCATTAGACATTTCAAGGTAATTACAAACTCTAAATCTATCAGTCAGTCAGTCCCAACAGAATCTTGTAAGGGGTTTACAATTAATTGATTAAACACAATTAATGTGTCTGAATTTGCTGATTCTTTTTTCCGTTGCAAATAATGCTGAAATTCCATCACATTTCTGCTTTTTTTTTGCTGGAAATATGGTGGGTAATATGGCTGGTAATAAGGCAGAATTGGCTGGAAATGGTGGGAAATCCTTAAATGTGTGTGAATTTGAGAAATAACAAGATCTCAGAATCCTGGAGTGACTGGTTACCTATACTCTGCACATTTTCCATTGGCCTGAATGTGCTTTTACAATATAGTAGCAGTAGTCATAAATATTATGTAGTCAAAAATACTATACTAAAATGATGAAAGATGTTTGGCCAGACAAAAACAATCAAGCAAAGCATGAATCAAACAAGTGAATCTCTTTGGCTCAAGGTTTCGCTCCCTGATTTCTCTGCTTACTCAAGAACGTTTAATTGTCCTGGATGTGAGGGCCAACTGGACCGTATGTAATCTGATTAGCAGACACTGCCAGACACCAGAGCTCTTCTCACTGCGATAAACGTCTTTATTCCAGTACACGCCTGCTGGCAGACATGAAGTGTGAAGCGTTCCCCAGAAATGTCCCCCTTTTCATTAATAGTATTCCCTGGACAGAGTTAGATCTCATCTTCCCTGAAAATAGGGTCTTGAAATGTTACCATTCCGCCAAGAGCCTCTGCATGAAACTAAAAACAAGTTTACTTTGGATGGAGAAACTGGTGTCAACAGTTTCATCTCTCGTGAAAGGCTGATGCAGCTAGTTGGTTTTTAAACATTCTTTATTTAACTTTATGGATGCCATAAATAAGATGTCCTTTCTTCTCATGGTCTAACACATGATGTTTAAAATTGACCAATGTGACAGACCATATTTCATGGTTTTGACGATTGAAGATTGATGTTTTAAACTTACAATACATAACATTGGCCGCCACTTTTGGTGCAAATACACTTCACAAGCATATATGTATTCTTAATATACTTTCCTTAAAGGTCCTGACAGACTTACCACTTACTGTCTCTATTGATGGGCAACAGGGTTATAAGACATTATTGAAAGATCACACAGGGATGTCACCACTTAGAGGTGAGGTGGTTGTTTTTCACCATGACGGGCCTCTGATGGACAGGCCTCTGTAGAAGTGTGCATATGGGTAGATTTCCCCTTTTAATCTCTGCCATGTCTGAGCATTGTTTATTAATTGATTGATTTTTACTGTAGTTTTTACAATCAGAGTAGATGCCTTCCCATGCTATGCAGAGTAGATGTCATAGCACCTCCGTTGTCATCTCTTCTCTTCTGTCGAGGCACCTCTCTCCCGCCAGCAGCCTGCCTAGGGAGTCTGCCTGGGGAGCCTGCCTGGAGAGTCTGCCTGGGGAGTCTGCCTGGGGAGTGGGGCTTTTCACTCCGGTACTACTTTGGCCTCATTAACGGGCCTGGATCTCCATCCACACACCAGAATGAGTGGCTGAGGAAAAGAAAGTAATGCACAAAGAGAAGAATGGACAATGAAGTGAAAGATCCAGCAACCCTTTGGAAAAAAAAACGGAAAAAAAAACTAAAACCACAAGTTGCCACAGAGTCCCACCTGTGGTTGACCTTATGTACATTTTTATGTGGCGTGTGGGAGTAAGTGTGCCGTGTATTTTTAAAGTGCAATCATTTATGTCTCCAGAAGAACCTACGGAGACTATTCCTGGCCCGGGGAAGAGTGCTGAAGTCAGAGGAACGTCCGTGCGTCCGTGTGAGCCTGTGGCATGCTTTTTCCCCCCGCGAAGGCATCGGTCATCTAATCTTCATCTCCGGTTTCTGACCTCGCAATCGGTTCAGGGGCCCTGAAGGGAGAGGGGCCAGAGAGGGAAAGGGCCCCGGACGCGGGATCCTGTTAGCGTCGCCTCGTAAAACTCATCTCGCAGGTCAGGAGTAAACTAATACCACAGAGAGAGAGAGAGAGAGAGAGCTGAGAGGGAGAGGGAGAGAGAGAGAGAGAGAGAGAGAGAGAGAGAGAGAGAGAGAGAGAGAAAAAATTGAGAAAGAGAGTATACCAGTATACACTGTTTACTTGTGTATGTATGTGAGTGTGTGATTGACCAGGTCTATATGTGTATGTGTATGTGTATGTGTATGAGTGTGTGTGCGTGTGTATTTATGAGAGCGGATGAGTGATACGTTAATAAGTGTCTATTGGTGATTGATTACTGGTTGGTGACTATTGGTTTCTTGTGCATACAGTATGTGTTCGTGTACTTGTGTGTTTGTGTGTGTGTGTGTGTTGGGGGGGGGGGGGGGGGGATGAGGGAGTATTGAGTTAGCTGTGCTCATGGAAACAACACATCTGGGTGTATTTGGGAGGTTGTGTTGGTTGATGATCACACCCATGACATTTGGTGAAGATTTTTCCATAGCTCCTTACCTCAGGGAGGAGTGGTGGATCATTGAGTGTTTGTGTGTGTGTGTTTGTGTGAGTGTGTGTGCGTGTGCGTGTGCGTGTGCGTGTGCGTGTGCGTGTGCGTGCGCGTGAGTGTGTGTGCGTGCGTATGGGAGTGTGTATGTGTATGTGAGTGTGTATGTGTATGTGTATGTGTATGTGTATGTGTATGTGTATGTGTGTGTGTGTGTGTGTGTGTGTGTGTGTGTGTGTGTGTGTGTGTGTGTGTGTGTGTGTGTTTGTGTGTGTGTGAGCGTGTGTATGTGAGTGTGTATGTGTATGTGTGTGTGTGTAATTGTATGTGTGTGCGTGATTGCGTGTGTCTGTGTGTGTGTGTGTGTGTGTGTGTGTGTGTGTGTGTGTGTGTGTGTGTGTGTGTGTGAGTGTGTGTGTGTGTCACCTGGCCCTGCCTCTACCCCTATCAGTGTCACAGAAACTCCATACCTGAACACTAAAATAAACTATTACACCTCCACCAAATGATTTTAGGTGCCATCCACTACGCTCACATGCTGATGGGATTGGTTGCCATGACGTCAGCGATGCTTTTCTTTCACCAAGCGATCATCCACAGAGAATTCCGCTGCTTATTGTCCCCTCTCTTTCCACCACTCTCTCTTTCCACCTCTCCGTCGTCTCTCGCTCTTTCTCCTCCTGCCCCGGTAATAAACACCAGCTTGTTAATCTTGCGGACTGGACGGCTGGGGCTATATGGCAGAGGGGTGGCAGATGCTGAGAATGCCACGACTATATTCGGCCACCCGCTTCATCAAAAACATCCTCTGTCCTCCCGGCCCTGCAGGATGTATTAAGTTATGCTGGGGCCGGGGTCCCACCGACGACCTGCGCTCGCTCCAACCCTACCCTCCTACCCCTCTGCCAGCCTGCCCGCCCTCCTGCCAGCCTGCCCGCCAGCCTCACAGTTGGTTCAAAGCCCTGGTGACCCATATTAAAAAGCGGTTCCACATTTCCCATCAGTCATCAGTTTTTGGGGACTAGTAAACATGCCTCTGTATGCAACTGTATGCAAATGATGCAACTGCTAATGCTGTGCACTGTGCAGGTTGGTATCGATTTGATTTTGATACTGAAACCCTGCATACATGTTCTTATACCATGAGCACTTCTGAGGACTCATCAGTTTTTTGGGAAATAAGTTCAGATTACATACGAACACTTCATATGAAATGGGCCTCAAATTCTTCTACTTTGGAACTGAAATGCCTAGATAGTGAAATGTGCTCATCAGGCAGAAACCAGAAAATACACACACATGCACTTTCACACATAAACATAGAAGCATGCATGCACAAACACGTCCACACAAAAATAGACACACACACACACACACACACACATACACGCACGCACACACATACACCCACGCACACACACACACACACACACTCACACACACACACACACACACACACACACACACACACACACACACACACACACACACACACACACACACACACACACACACACACACACACACACACACACACACATACCCTGTAAATCTGTTCACAAGCAGCAGTCTGCAGGAGAGCTCTAGGAATACTTTGCACAGCTCTTGGGAACATAAATCATAGCAACAGGAGATGGGGGCTAGGGGCTGGGGGGCAGGGGAGGTTGGGGGAGCGTCGGAGCAATCTGCGCTGGGGTCGCGACCTCCAGCAGCGGGGCTGGTTTTGGTGGGTGGGTGGTTGTAGAGGGAGGGCACAGATCCTAAATGGAAGGCTGTAGGTTCAACCCAAACCAGCCCGGGGTACCACTCAGGACACGAGGCCAAAAATACACCACAAACACACACACACAAACACACATACACATACACACCACAAACACATTTCACATTAGGCGTGTTGGTTGAGTTATATGCACATGATTATTAATGCACCTCTCTTACTCTCTTTTTCAAACACGCACGCACACACACACACACACACACACGCACACACACAGAGCAACAGTGTCCTATGCTGCACAGTAAACAAACACACACACACAGCTAGAGTGCCCCTTGCTGCACACACTCACACACAAACATACACACACACACCTACACACACACGCACACGCAAACGCACGCACACGCACACCTACACACACGCACGCACGCACGCACGCACGCACACACACACACACACACACACACACACACACACACACACACACACACACACCTGCCTGCGCCTCAGAGAACTGGCCTTTTCATTTGCCCCATTTAACAGCATCAGTCTTGTCGCTCCTGGCATGGGGCTAAATCTGGGCTCCAATGGCCCTATTTGTTCAGCGGCGACAAAGATGCAAAAAAAAACTCCCCCTTCTGCTCTGCAGCGGAGCACACATGCTTCAGTGTGTCCAGCACAAGTGGGTCGCTCGCTGGGCTTATTTGGAAGCTCGGCTCCGTTCATGCAAGACTGCTGTGTTGTTTCTCTGGGTTATTTGAGGTTGAGTCCTGCCTGCCTCGCTGCAGCATGGTAATTAGTTACAGTCTGCGGTCACATTTGCCAAAAAATAATCAACACCCTCAGTCTATGTGAGAAGAGGTAGGATGGGTGGGTGGGTGGGTGGGTGTGTGTGTGTGTGTGTGGTGGGTGTGTGTGTGTGTGTGTGAGTATGTATGTGTGTGTGTGTGTGGGGGGGTGTGTGAGGGGGGCACTGAGGTTAGTGAGCACTCGGAGAGAGACACTTTTACTTTATAGTTTAAATGAAATAAATGAGGGTGGGTTTTGTCCCTTGATTTTTCCTGGGGTTACTTCAAAGGCAATTGTGGGGGGAAACACTTTCTCCAGGCATAGGGGGAAACTTTCCACAAGTTTTTTTTATTTCGTTTACTATTTAAAATACAAACATAATTACTTTCTGTAAAAAACTTTGCACATTCAGATGTCATCAAGCATATACTGCCAATACAGAAAACCTCAAAAACATATTTTAAACAGAAACATTAACATCATAATCGTGACTTCAGATTACATCAGTAAATACTTTGATAAAACCTTTATAAACACAGGATAACAGTCGGCCTATTCTTCTGTGCCCCCAAAAAGCTGCATATGCAGTTTACCACTTGCATAAAGTCTCAACACAATTATCTATTTTGCCTGAAAAGCTAATATAGCCTTAAATAGCACATTGACAAAGCAAAAATGACATAAGTAATCATAGCACCATGTCTGCAGCTCAAAGTGGGTGTATCTGCATACGATGCTAAGTTACTGGAGCTCAGAGCGTGTGTGTGTGTGTGTGTGTGTGTGTGTGTATGTGTGTGTGTAGGTGTGTGAGTTACTGTACTTAAGAGGCCTTCCAGTGGCAGTGGAATATGGGTGTGTGTCTAGTCTCGTCCCACGCATGACTCACCCGCAGGCCAGCTACTGTAAAAGGTCACTCTAGTCGCCAAAGTGCTGTTTCCTCCGCTCCTGAGGAGCGCCCCAGTCCTGGGAACCAGTGGAGAGCCCAGGCTATGTCAAACATGCAGGTTCACTTTTAGTGGCCTGAAGGTTATCAAACATGCAGACTCTCTTTTAGTGGCCTGAATGTTATCAAACATGCAGACTCTCTTTTAGTGGCCTGAAGGTTATCTCAGCCAGGCACTGGGCAATCAGTCCACTTTTAAAAAATGTTAACGCATATTTATACAATAATAGCAGCAATCAAAGTTCCTGGTGCAGGTCCACATAAAAGAACCTGGCATGTGTCACTCTGACGGAGCGAATGGTCTTCCTCTGCAGAACGGGGCTGTGATCCTGATTGGTCGTGCAGGGTGACCTGAGAACACTTGAAATAGCAGACACACAAGTCAGCCTGGGATACTGGTAGGTGGAACAGTGATCAGTCATCAAGGCCAAGCAGTGGTGTAGTGGTCCCTGGAGAAGTGGTTATACTCTTAATTTTTTTAAGCAGCCCATACAGCACAGGATAAACGCCCTGTTTTGAGAAGTGTGTATACCAACTGCTGACTGAAAAATAAGTGGGTAGACTCCGTATCCCTGCGTATACCCTGGACTACACCACTGAGTCCAAGGAATTATGTACCCAATAATCATCTTTTTGTTTTTGTTGCAAAAAAAGGCTTCAATTTCTTCAACAAAACAACGTATTCATAGCTGCGATGATGTAGGGAATGTCCCGTCTCATGCTGCGCTTTCAGCTGCCTCTCATTAAGAGACTCATCTCTGAAGACATGCAGAGTTAGAGAGATAGAAGGAGAGAGAGAGATAGAAGGGGAGAGAGATAGAGAAGGGGGGAGAGAGAGAGAGAGGGAGCGTGAGAGAGGGAGAGAGAGAGAGCGAGAGAGAGGGAGCGAAAATGAGAGAGAGTGTGAGGGTGAGGGTGAGAGAGAGAGAGAGAGAAAGAGAGAGAGGGAGCGAGAGCTAGAGAGAGAGAGAGAGAGAGAGATGGAGTTGACTGCACTGCACACCACAACTTTAACATCACCGCCCTGGCGTTGCTGTGACCTCATTTCCTGTCTGGTTTCAGAGTCAACCATCTCTCAGGGAGCCTTTTTGATTTAGTTCTGAAAGTCAAAACTCAGTAGTTATTTCACGCCATTTTGTATTTATTAGAAATGCACTGAATAGACCTTATCCAGTCTCAAAGGTTGAAAAAAGACAAGTTCTACAGATATTATTAGAGGATTCTTATGCCCATTTTTTCCTTCTGCATTCCTAAATCAAGACAGGCTTCAGTTAAAGTTAAAACCAACAGCGTGTTTCACGCTCACTGCCATTCTTCAGTCGCTGTAACCTTATTTGACACATCTAGCAGGGCTGAGCTGTCATGTTTAACATTTAGTGAGACGGAGCCCTCCAGAGCCCTCCAGAGCCCGGGCCGCCCTCTCGGTGCTGTCTCAGGGGAGGTATGCCAGAGCATGGAGCAGATACAACACTGCATGCCACATTCCTGGCAGGCAGACCACCCTAACGCAACACAGCATCCATAACTCTAATCATGCAGTTGCTTTTGGATTTAATTTGTTGCTGAGATTCTGCCGCTGGATACATTTGTAAAAAAAAAAATATTCAAACTATAATACATAATTTGTTATAGTTTGAGAGAGAGAGAGAGCCAGAGAGAGAGAGAGAGAGAGAGAGAGAGAGAGAGAGAGAGAGAGAGAGAGAGAGAGAGAGAATACAGTCGGAAAACAGAAAGAAAAAGGGGGTCTCTAATGGAGGTGATGAGCTCTCTGTTCTTGTGAGGGCAGTAGCAGCGGTAGCCTGGTAGCATGGTGGCCTTGGCTGGGTCTGTGTTTGTTACTCTCCTCCAGCTGCCTCCATTTGGACATCCAGGCACAGGGATCCAGCGCTTCTGTGGAGAGGACAGACGACTAGCCCTTCCCCTCGCTCCAGTAACAACCCAGCTTTGGCCTGTCCAAAATGTTGCTCTCTTTTGCTGGGTTTTCATCCAACCCATGTGCATCTTTTAGACATTCATGAAAATTCTATTGTGTGAATTTATGCACACAAACTTGTTTCCATCAACGCTAGTCACATTATACACTATGTGAATAGCGAGGTTAATCCACCCCCTTCTAGGAAATTTGTATTTGCATTAGATGATTTTATGCACATTATAAGCGTTTCCAGGCAGGATTTCTTTGAATGGTCATAATGTGCATTAAAACGTTGGAGGGACACCCAGCTCTGGTCTCATTGTGTTCTCTCTCACCAGAGGAGCCTTTCTTCTGTCTCTCGTTTGTATGTTACCTTTTTTCTATTTTCCTGTTGTCTTTCTCTCCTGTATTTCTTTCTCCACATTCTCCTTCTTTCATTCCCTCTCTCTCCGTCTTCGTCTCCGTCTCCTGCTCCAATATGGCCGGTCACAACTGAAATCTTCTTTTGTTTCCTCTGGCTCCCTCACAGGTTTTCTGCTCACGTGTGGCGGTCTGGTCTGGTCTGGTCTGGTCTGGCAGAGCCCTGGGTACTGTTTGTGGGCCTGTTTCAAGCACAATGTGCCCCTCTCTGGTTTACCCTGGCACACTGATCGGATGGCCAGAGCACGGGGATGGCAATGGCCTGGCCTGTGTGGCTCTCATGTTGATCTGGTAGAGGAGCCATCCTTCCTGGCTGAAGAGTGTCCTTCCTGGCTGAAGAGTGTCTTTCCTGGCTGAAGAGTGTCCGGCCTGGCTGGAAGGGCGCTTCAGGAGCGATGCCTGTCGTTTGCCCCAGAGAGAGAGAAGGGTTTAACTCAACACATCAATTTACTATACTTGGTGACTGTGGCCTTGTCAAAAGAATAAAATGGAGTTTGGTGAGCCAAGCAGAACAACCACACAGAGACAGACACACATGCACAGCCTACACAGTGGCCTATTCTCTCCCTTATTCACAAATTTACACACACACACACAAACACTCTATAACTCTCTCTCTCATCGCATTGCTCTCTCTCATTCACACATAGTGAAATGTACATACTCACTCAAACTTACCCACACAAAGACACGCACGTGCTCACATACTTACACACACAGCTCACGATGACCAATCCAAAGACAACAGGAAAGCAATTCCTGGTGTCCAAAAAGCACAGAGGAGGCGGTGGAGGAGGAGGAGGAGGAGGAGGCGGTGGAGGTGGAGGAGGAGCAGAAGGAGGAGGTGGAGGAGGAGCAGCAGGAAGAGGAGGTGGAGGAGGAGGAGGAGGAGGAGGAGGAGGAGGTGCTGCCACTGGATCTAGCTAGAGCCGTGTGGCTTGTATGAGGCATATTTTGGGTTCGGAATGAGAACTTTTCCGACACCCCGGGGGCCCCACAGGGCTGAGGAGAGGAATATTAGGATTGTTTACAGTGCTACCGCTCCGATAGCAACGCTAATACCGGCTTTGACTGCCTCGCCGCTGAAAGGCTAAATTGCTGCCTGCTGTTTAAATAGTGGCGAGTGTTCCAGTGGACAGCTGCACGGGAGGCTCAGAGCTGTGCGGAGGACACAGACTGAATATATATAAACATATATTATATATATATAATATATATATATTTCACAGAGGAAACGGGAAACAATAAGTAGCTTGCACTGTTTGCTTTGAGTTCTACTGTTGGCATGGAATTCTGTGAAGTTTGGGAGATTTATGCCTCCTGCGTCACTGATTCCAACAGTGAGAGCTGAGTGTCAAGCAGCCTTCTTGTGCCAGTTAGGTAACTGGGTTTGCAATAGAACCCTTTCCTCTCCGGAGTTCCATACAAGCTGCCATGTTCCACTGCTCTACCGTCACCTTTCTGGAAGGAAAGCAATATCCAGGAATAGTCCGATTGGGTTGCAAAAAGAGTCAGCTTGATAAAGCAACCATCGTTCCCACGTTTTTTAATTTGCTATACGAATATAATGTATTATTATCATCATTATTATTATTATTATTAGCTTGTAAACTTTTAAAGCAGGAAGTGTGACAGGTGAAATCCACTGGCTCAAGTTGGTAGGTCTATGTTACAGAGCTAACATACGGAGTCACCTATCCCCTGGCTTACAATTGTAGCTACAACGCACACACACACACACACACACACACACACACACACACACACACACACACACACACACACACACACACACACACACACACACACACACACACACACACACACACACACACACACACACACACACACACACACACACACACACACACACACACACACACACACACACACACACACACACACACACGCACACTCTCTCTCTCTCTCCCAACACACAAGTTCGTACACAAGGACTAAGACACTCAGTCTAGGACAGTTCATCATGCAAGAATGCAAACGTCAGCCGCCCTGAAACACTTCAGGGATAGCATCAGTAAAACAGAGTGTCATGCATTATCGCAG
Organism: Sprattus sprattus; assembly: GCF_963457725.1. Classification (NCBI taxonomy): domain Eukaryota; kingdom Metazoa; phylum Chordata; class Actinopteri; order Clupeiformes; family Clupeidae; genus Sprattus; species Sprattus sprattus. The sequence goes on along the minus strand of NC_137916.1, from coordinate 24,322,012 downwards.
AGTGAAGAGTAGGGTTTCTTGGTGAGTTGTCATTTTGAATGAAATCCCTGGGGCAAAAAGTAAAAGCATCAGGTTTAATGGACTTTTTGACAAGTGGAACAAGTATTCACTTGTTTTAACACAGGCACTTGATGGGTTTACGGTGTCCCATATGTGTCTTTAAATCCTGCTCTTCCACTTGTATTTGCCATGTCAATTCATTTCATGACTTCTCTCCTTTCCCTGTGTGTCTGTCAGTGAATGAAGACAGCCGCTAATGACTGTGGTGTGCCTCACTGTCAATCACAAATAATGAGAATCACCAAAGGTATTTTAACCACATCTGCAAGTATGGATGTTTAAATCAGTATGTGTGTGTGAGTGTGTGGTGAGCACGTGCATGTGTGTGTGCATGTGTGCTTGCTGGTGCGCCAAGCATTAATTAGAGACATAGATTCTCTGTGTGCTTGTGCAAGCACTTGTGCCTCTGCGTGCATGCGCAGTTATGTCTACGTACAACTGTGTTTGTGTTACTCTATACATGTATGTATCTGTGTCTGTCTGTGTGTGTGTGTACGTACAGAAATGTGCATGTGTGCAAGACGTACATGTGCATGGCTATGTGTGTGTATGTACATATGCGAGATTGCATTTGTGTGCATGACGATTGTTACTCACTATATGCAGCAATATTTAGTTTCCGAAAGTGCCTCTGAATGCATTCCGTCAAGGAGAACATGATTCACTGTTAGATCTTGCATGCAAAGCTTAAAAGCTGCATTGTGAATATATATATATATATATATATATATATATATATATATATATATACTGTATATAACGCTTAAGAACCTGCGATGCATGGCTAAAACAGATGGATTTCAGCAGATTAGGGTGAGAGAACCTGCACTTCTCTCTTCTCTGAGAATTAAACGTCTTCATGTAAAGACCCAGTTTTTGGTGGCAGTGTGTTTTAACGGACCCGTATACGAGACTGACTGTAACATAGGCCATGACATTGAAACAAGTGAATACATTTAGCTAACTGCTATTTCAGATATACGGTTGCCTGTCAATAGTTAAGTGTAAAGGGGTTGATGTCACAGTGAATGACAAAAATTAAGCCGCTCTGATTTAATTTGTATCTTTTTTTTTGTTTGATTGGCATGGAAATTGAATCAATACCCACATGTGTCCACTCAAGAGAGTGCGTGCTTGTAGCTGTAACACAAAACTAAGTTAGACTGCTGCTGTATAACTTTGACATAGATTTTCTTGACATAGATTTTCTTTTTTTTAAAGACCTAAGCTTGAAAACCAATGTCTCCTTTCTTTCCTTCTCTTTCTTTTTAATTTTAACAACCTCTCATTACCTTCCCAACATTTCCTTGGACTACTCGAGTCAACCAGCAGGTTTAGCCCAGACTTTAGCCACCATGGTCTCCGCATTGTGAGCACGGGGGGCCAGTTTTCCTCTCAGAAGGACCTTACAATGGGTTTGAAAGCCTCTATTGATATAGTTACTACTTTAGTGTGGGTTGGGACACGAGCCTGCATCTTTCTAAAGCTCTGTGGCTTAGCTCTGTTGGACTGCTGCACCGACCCTGACCAACGACATCCTCGGTTTTAAACAATTCACGTGACATTTCAGGCAGCCTAGTTTGTGTGTGGTGTACTATGGTGTGTGTGTGGGGTGTATAGTGTGTGTTTGTGTGTGGTGTGTATGTGTGTGTGTGTGTGTGTGTGTGAGTGTGTGCTTGTGTGTGTGTGTGAGGGTGTGTGTGTGTGTGTGTGTGAGGGTGTGTGTGTGAGCGCGTGTGGTGTGTGTGTGTGGTGTGTTAGTGTGTGTGTGTGTGTGTGTGTATTAATTAGAGGCATAGCAAACGAGGGGACCTGTCTTGTAGGAGCCTTATGACATTCCACACTCACTCCCCATGTGGGTCACGTGACTCAGACGACACAGCGTCCACAGGGTGAGTCATTTGCCCGCCGTCAGCACACGACGCCACCAGCCCGCGGATGGAAAGCGAGGTCAGGTTCTGAAAGTGGCACATCTCCCAGTTATTTTTCAGTCATTAGTGAACTAGAATGATGGCTGGACCAGTGGGCTGACCTGATGAATGAAAGCTGCTGCCTCACTAAAGCACGACGGGTGGTGCAGAAACATGGCGGAGGGACTCTTTTTACTTTGTCACAAAACCATGAAACTTTCCACTTTTGCACCAGTGCTAATGACAACCTCTGGAGGAGAAGGTTGTGAGATTTAACCTCTGTGTGTGTGTGTGTGTGTGTGTGGGAGAGAGAGAGAGATATGTAGTGGAGTTATGTAGTACTGGTGATAGTTAACCTGTGTTTTTGTGTGTACGCCTCTGTAGATGTATCTCTGTGTGTGTGCCTGATGTATCTTTCTCTCTCTCTCTCTCTCTGTATGTGTGTATGTGTGCGTCTGTAGGTGTGTGTGTATGTGTGTTTGTCTGCTTCTGCATGCCTGTGTAGTAGTAGGTGTTTGAGGTTGAAGAAGTAGTGTATGTGGTTGTGGGGCTGTGTGGAATAAGCATGTATAGCTACATGTATGCACATACATCAGGTGTGTTTGTGTACATGTGTGTGTGTGTGTGCGCGCGTGTATGTGACAGAGAGAAAGAGAGAAAGAGAGAGAGAAAGAAAGACAGACAGAGAGAAAGCAGAGAGAGAGATAGATAGAGAGTCAAAGAGAGAGAGAGAGAGAAAGACAGAGAGATAGATAGTCAGAGAGAGAGAGATAGAGAGAAAGACAGGTAGAGAGAAAGACAGAGAGAAATAGAGAGAAAGACAGAGAGAGAGAGAGATAGATAGTCAGAGAGAGAGAGACAGAGAGAGAGAAAGACAGATAGAGAGAGAGATAGATAGTCAGAGAGAGAGAGACAGAGAGAGAGAAAGACAGATAGAGAGAAAGACAGAGAGAGAGAGAGAGAAAGACAGACAAAGAGAGAGACAGAGAAAGACAGACAGAGAGAGAGAGAGAAAGACAGACAGAGAGAGAAAGACAGAGAGAGAGAGTCAGAGAGAGAGAGAATCACGGAGAGGCAGACTGCTGGAGCTCAGAGCCCTCTGGTTGTGCCCATCTTGCCTCCCTGTGAGACACTTGGCCTGAGCCCCAGCTCTCCTGTTTTAAACTATGATGCACTAAGTCACACAAAGCTCTCAGATAGTTGAGCAGCGGCCAGTCTAAGTTGGAGGAGGGGGGACTCAATACTTCTACTTTAAAGGGTTCTGCTGAAACAGTATACTGCTTTGTGTCTGCAGATCACTGACAAACCAGATGTGAAGTCTAAATTCTGCTCCGAAAATTTAATTCACCACTTAGGAGTATCTTATTCAGAGGGAACGGCAAAAGAAGGTCAGCCACGGAAGTAGATCAAAAACCACAGAAGCACGGCTAAAAATGCTGCCTCTGTAAACTGAATCTGTTTGACTAAGAGCCCCTTTTTTATGCTATGGCACAGTTTCAACAAACAGAGCAATTTTGGACAATCACTTGAATGTTAAGAAAACAAAGCACATGCTTTAAACAAGAACACAGCTTTAAAGGAAAACACTCAACCTCAGTTTCTCACAGTCAAAAAAACACATTCTGATACACTTGAATTTTTTAGAGTTTATATGCGTAGACCTGTGTCTGTATCCGTGTGAAGACAAACACATGTGTATGGGAGCTGCACTGTGGCCCTCAATTTAAATAGACACACATCTTCCTCCACGTGGAAAAAAACAAGAAATACACAAAAAAATCTGCTGAACATTGCAAGAACAATAAGGATTTTTAGGGGCATTATGACTGAGTTGATAAAACACAGCTGCCCCCAAAAGTCCCTCATTTTTCTTGCTGCCTGTTGGCTCTTCTTCCAAGACTTGTGTTCCAGTGGAGGTTAGAAGCCTGCTTTTGCCTGCACCATGTTCCCTGGCTGCTGGGAGTGGAGAGGCATGCATGTCCATGGAGAGAAAAAGAGAAGGAGGAGAAGAGAGGTGTGTGAACACAGAGGAGAAGAGGGAGAGGTTCTAATGCAGAGAAAAAGAGGAGGAGAGGAGAGGTGTGTGAACACAGAGGAGAAGAGGGAGAGGTTCTAATGCAGAGAAAAGAAAAAAGGAGGAGAGGAGAGGTGTGGAACACAGAGGATAAGAGGAAGAGGTTCTAATGCAGAGAAAAAGAGTGAGACACAAGAGGAGAGTAGATGAGATGGGAGAAGGAGAAGAGAAAAGAAGAGGGCGAGGTGAAAAAAAATAGGAGAGAAAGACAGATGACTGGAGGAGAGCAATGAGAGAGAAGAGTGAGAAGTAAAATGCAGGAGTTTAAAAAAAAGGAAGGGCAGAATGAATCATAGAAAAGAGGAAAACAGGGAATGAAGGGAAGATGCAGAGAGAGAGAGAGAGAGAGAGAGATGAAGCGAAGGCGAGAGGAAGAACCGTGGGAATGGAGATGAGCGGAGGGCCAAGGAGAGTAGATGTGGGGAATGGAAGAGAGATGAGAGGTGGATGGGGAGAAAGGGATGATGGCGTGAAATAATAGAAAAAGAGGATGAAGAAGGAGTAGCAGTATCGTGGTAGTGAAAAGATGAACGAACAGAGAAGGAGCAGAAGAGAGTCAGCACGTGCAAACGAAAAAAAAAAAAGTTTGGAGGATGAAAGAAGAATGGTGGAGTAGATCATTGGATAAGAGTAGCTCCTTGTGCTACTGCTTCTGCTGCCTCCAGCCATGGGAGTCAGCACGCTGTTACCCATCAAGCAACCCAAAAGTTTAAATTAAGACAAGAAAGAGAGGGGAATTTCTCTCGCTCCCCCCTCCAAAGAGGCATGCCAGCCGTTTATAAATTACTCCTATAAAGAAGGGGGGGATGGAGCGTGGGGGCTGCCTGCCTGCCTGCCTGCCTGCCTGCCTGCCTGCCTGCCTGCATGTGTGTTTCGGGAGAGGTGAACGAGTTCAGCATATTCCTGTTCCCAGTGAAGGTACTCCAGGGTTGTCTTACTCTCTCAGGCTGCAGCGAAGGGGACTTCAGAATGAGCTTGCAAATCACTCAACCACCCTAAGACTATTGCTAGCAATTACTGACAGTGTGTGAGAGAACTGAATGAATGTTTCAGAATGTTTGAAACGCTAATCGATCAGTGCCACTCTGTCTACTGGGAGGGCCCATGGAGACCACAGAGGTACACCAGAGCCATGCCAATCATTCACCTTCACAGATTTCTCACTGCCACATGAAGAGTAGGTGGCAGGCTACTGTAGAAGAAGCAGCCACCGCATTCAGTAACTAAGTTACTCGGTTGGTGAGCCTGGCTGGACTATGTTGAATGTTGTTGGGAAACTCTTGGCAGGCAAACCCAAGCGCTGTTTTATCTCACAGCTCAGTGATAGGTCCTCCTGGTCACCATCCCCGAAGCTCCTCATCCAACAGGCTCATCCCAGCTATGCTACTCCTAACCGATCCTCTGACATGTTTGAGCCTGCAAATGGCACATATTGACAGTCCTCAAAGGTGTTTTGTTACCTTTTTAATTAGAAAAGGGGGAAGACTCTTACTGTCATGCAAGATGACTTACTTGTGCCTTTTTTTTCTATGAACATTACAGACATCTTCGGTACATGTTTTAGTTTAATGTTCTGCTTAATGGTAGTTGTGATTTGGTTCATACATTGACTCATCAGTAAATATGTTCTTTTGCATTGTTGTATGAATATGTTGTACTGCTCCCACTTACCAGTGTACTCAGTTAAGTTATTCTTACACAACAAGACCAAATTAAACAAAAAACATTAGTCACTAAAAGCGGTGGGACAATTGACCTGTCTTCTATATGAGCTGTTTAAATGTGTTTAGTTAATTTCCATTCATTGTTTTCTCTTAAAGTTGTGTGAAAGAAAGTAAAAAACAAAGCTAACATTTCAGATGAACACAGATGACATTAAGAATAAAAGTAGGTCCACATCTAAAAAAAATTGATCATTGGAAATATGTCACATTGAAAGAAGATCTTATGAACCAGAGACTGGGACTTTGTAGGCCAGTTGAGAGATGTTGAACAACTCACCTTGCCCGCAAAGACCCAACTCCTGATGCACTGCAATACCGACATCATTGAGTTTTAACAGAGAAACGTACCATTCCAACAGCAGCTCAAAATTCATTCAAACGTCTGTTTGTAATGGGAGTCACTTACATATAGGGACATCTGAACTTATTCTCTAATTTCAGCAGTCATTTTTGGCTGCAGAGCCATGCCCTTCAGTCTTAAGCTTTCACTTCATGTGCCATGCATGATTTCATTCTAGGCAACCCTCCTCATGTTTCCATATTCTTTATTAATTTCTAATAGACTTCTCCATGAACTCTTACTTATTTGAATGCCCACTTTAAGTAACATGCGAGCCAGCCCGTGTGATGACTTAAGGGTTTTAAGTCGTAAACTTAAAGTGTGTTTACCTTTCCCGATCTCCAGTATGCAGTGTAGACAGAACACAAAGTGATATCACTGAAGTTGATCGACGTCCAATTCAAAATAATAACAACCTGACTCCCAGTACGCGAAACTGCGATGGCTATAAATCCCACGATGGCAATTGTTTCCGAGGCAATATACCCACGTACTTCATCAGTATCCTGTGCTTCAAATCGCTTTTACAAAATAATAATACAAAAAAACAATACGATGACATAGGCTAAAACAAGCGTTGGAGGACTCCCAAACTTGTCTGTATCAGCCATCTCATGAGATTCGACAACTGGAGAATATTACTGCTGTTAGAGGCTCCTCACGGTGCTCTGCCCCCGCCAGTGAGAGTGAAGTGAGTAACCGTGTCCTACAGCAGGAGACGACATTGATCTCATGTTTGGGTGTTCAGCAATGGGGTAGGCAAGTCGACACTCCCTAAAAAGGACAGCGTAGGCTACGAAATTGTGTGTGTTATGATCGACACACCTCTCTTTCACGCTCATGCCCCCCACCCCTCAAACACACACACACACACACACACGCGCGCGCGCACGCACACTTCATCCTTTTTTTTATGAGAATCATAAAGCTTACGCTATTTGTACACCCTTATATGCTGCTGTATGTTGAATATCAATATCAGGATATATTATACACCTAACGCCAACTCGCCTACGTATGGGCAACTGGACTTTGGAGCGCATCTGGTGTGGATCCCACGTGGAGGCTGCAGGCCTAAATTAGTGACAATACCAGCTCTACCTCACTTTTAAGGGAAATTATCGACCTTTAGGAGAAATCTCTCTGTGTGTTAATATATGAGAAAAGTGTATGTGCAGTGTTGCAGAGTTATTTAAAAAATGTGCCTTGCAGCCTATAGCCGAGGTAGACTACACATTTTGTGGTGACAGTTCTCAACATCAGCCGTGCAATTGGAAATTTTTTTGTTTAGTGCGACATCTTGTGGTCATCACTAGCACTTGCGAACAGACAGTAGTCTGTCAAAAAATATTTTGTGACATGTGTGCGTTTTGCCCATGCTTGTTTAAGACACATGGCAAGTTTAAGACTAATTTGTCTTCTCTGATTCAGTGTAGGCCAATATAGTCCAGGGCTGCTAAACAAAAAAAATTGTCGAAATGTGTTTGCTGGGGGAGCGCATGGCGCATGCATGTACAATTTTTAAGAGTCCAGGAATTGAGAGTTTTTGTTGCACTCTCTGATTGGATGACAAGAAATGTGATGTATGTTATTTTGCATTCTTCCTGTGGCTACGGTCATCTAGTTGGTTTGAATAGGCTAATCCCCATCATGATACAAGGCTTCTCAAAAACAAAATGTCACGTGCCTTGCTAAACCGCGGAAAGCTGTAAAATATTATCAACTGATCAATTATGCCTGTAGAGTGGATGTTTGCCATATGGTGTCAAGTTGCCTTGGAAATACATTTTCCCTCCTTGAGTTGTATCCTAGGCCACTTCTTCCCTCTATTACTTGCACAGGTTTAGGACACACCTTTACCACACTTTTACATAGCAGTCAGATAGACAGCACAACATAACCGTTCGAATTATTTTGTTGGTAGATTACTTTACTGCAAACGTCTCATTAATAGCTGTCTCGTGTCACCAGTTTGATGATATTCTTCAACGATGTTCAAAGTTCAAAGTTCAAAAGTGAATGGATTAACTCACAAAGGCACGGACGGGGTTCGAACCCGCGATCTTCGGTTTACGAGACCGACGCCTTACCACTTGGCCACCGCGCCAGACAGCACTAGCCGAAACAAGAACACTAGACATTTAAGGATTGAGGTAAACATGGATTTTTAATATAAAACGAATTAGGGGTCTTGATCAAGTGTTTTGTTTATCACAATCGATATGAGCTATCAGTAGACACACGAATGAATCCCTTCACTAGGCCTAAGCTACTTGGCGAATTAATATAGTTCTTCCTACGCTTGTTCCATGTTCCACACGGCCGTGTCCACAGCCAAGATACATCGAGAACCGTCGAAGAGCTGCCGATTTGAAACTCGAGGATTGTCTTATCCGATGAAGAAACATACACGGCAGATAGGCTACTGGCTGCAAATTGTTTTCGTGTCGCGAATAGACTGCGTTATTCAGGAATTTAACAGAATTGATAACGTTAGTTTAGACACAAAATGTCCTCTCACTCTTCTCCTGTAATTTGTGGAAAGGCGCGAAGGAGTGGGCTCGAGACAATTCCAAGACTTCAGGAGTATAAAGGTACCTGTTCGGAAGTTTTCCACGCCACACTTTCCTGTCTGCCAATGAAAAGGGATTGCCTAAAGATATTTAAAAAGGGGCCAATATTTAATTACATTATGCGGGACGATTTGGCAGAAGTTGTCTTCTTGTTTGACAGCAGAATGAGATTTTCAAACTCTTTATTACATTTTAATAGATGGGTAGGCTACTTTGCCTAAGGGTGCCGTTTTTAAAATGTTGCACGCTCAGTTATTAGCATTGTCAGTGAAAAGAAAAAGCACTACAATATTCAGCTGTCCCTTTTTCATTCATGTAAATTCATGCAATAGCCTTATGCAATAACCTCATGCAAAATTGTAAAATAATAACAATAATAATTATAAATCTAAATGTAGATGTTTTAAATGTAAATGTTACATGTTCAAGTCAGACTTGAAAACGGAATATTACAATACATAAGGTCCTTCAATCAAATTTTATATTTCAGCAAAAGTGCACAGACAAATGCACAGAAACCTTTGCCCACTCCCAGTTCCGCCATTGGTCTGGAAAGTGGATTCATTCAGTACCATTCCAGCCATACCATTAGCACCCCATTCCACAGAAAACACAGTTTTTGTTGTACTTGCATCCTAAAGAACAAAAGTTAACATCATTAACTGTTTTAGAATATAAGGTCTGCTGATTGGCTTCAGACATGTGTGTGTGGGGGCTATTTTGTTATCCGTGTCCCTGCAAATTAGCATACTGTGGCAAACATAATATGTCATATTTCTGTATCACTTTCTACCACTATCAGTCTAATACCAAAAATATGTATAAAACTGAAAAGGGTAGGGCTGATCACAAGTGTTGATAAAGTCTTGCAGAGGCTATGAGAACACTAAAACTCCCTCTATCCACTCTGAAAAAGTGCATTTTATGACCAAGCAGACTAGTCTGTTATGCAAGAAAAATATAGGAAAGAGATTACTCTTTCAAATACTCTTTACAGTTCAGAATAAAAAACATAACTCATTAAAATGAAAGGCTTTATTGCAAACAAAAGTATGGACGATATGTTCTTCACAATTTGAAGAAAAGCAGTGAAACCACTCATGGTAAATGTTATGATAGTAGTGAAAATTGCATTGATTATCAGTTTGATTACTGTTGTAAATTGTAACTGATAAACTGTACCCCTAAACTTAAAAATCTGACACCAATGCAAATGTGATCTTAATTGCCCATCATTCGCCCAGATGCATCATGTGATCTTAATCCTCCATCATTCGTTCAGATGCATGAAAGCAGTTGTCCTCATATAAGTCGTAGCCACTGCCTCCTGCTTCCACTTAATCGGCCACGGTCTTGGAGCCTCCAAAATGTTTTCTTCCATTCTGCATAACCTGTGAGCAAAAACAGAATGATTTATGAAGATTTTGAAATCTCCAATGTTCAGGTAATATTTAAAAAAAAATGTTTTTTACTAGTAAAAGACATGGTACAAATTACCATTCACTTTTCATCCAGCTAGCAGCCACCACAACAGTTTTGTAGTTGTCGCTGTAATACTTCCCCTTGTTCACCAGCCACTTGCTACAATCCAACCAATCTACCCAAGAAGGCCCCAGAGTTACCCTAGAAAGAATGCACGCACACACACTGCAACAATGAGACCTAAACTTTTCCACTTTGTATTTCCCAGAGACTCACAACATACCAATGCATTATATAACACTGTTATATATTATTATTATTGTTATTATTATACCCTGCAACATGAAAAAACACAATATTTACAGTTAGCTGTATTTGTCTTTTTAAAATGTATGCCCTGGCCATGGTGTTTCTAGTGCAGACAAAGTACATTTCATCATATGTGGAATATATTAACCCATAATTCATTATGATAGCAGAAGGTTCATGTTCTTATACCTGACTCCGCAGTGGGGGAGCATAGTTTTAAAATGAATAGGACGTTCCATTCTCAGCTATGGGATGGTCATACTTGGCTTTTTCTGAAAAGGGCAGCATAAATAAATACCTATGTTTATATGTATTTACATGCAGTAGTATATCAATGCAATTCATATTGCCATAGTAATTGCACATACCTTCTCCAAATCCACAATGAGCTGCCACCACAAGCATGGCTAGGAGAACAGCCAATGTAACGGCGGCCTTGAAGGAGAACATGGCTGCAGTCCGTCTCTTTCTTTCTTTCCTACAAACAAAAGGCACAACAACCCATAGAGCTATGCCTTGCCTTGAAACCAATTATTAGGCTAGACCTTATATTCTATCATTTAAATTGACAAAATAAATGTGTGGACAGGGGACAAAACTAGATTTTTACTTTACGAATCTTTATCAGACAGTGTGTAAAAATCCCGCAAATAATTATAAGCTGCATCGGGATGAAGTCGCTGAGGCTGTGTCTCTGCTTTGACTGGCCATTTTTTATAAGAGTCCGAGAGCTGATGTCTTGGAATACGTTGCTTGTTTGGTCTACATGTGTGTGCGATGAATCGTGGGTAACGTAGTGCAAATTATTTTCATGCACAACATTGGGAAGGAAGGAGGCTGTAGTGGTACATTGTGCAACCTCTTTTGGAGAACCACTGCAAAGAAAAACAAACAAAAGGAAAACAAAAAAACAGAAATGAGGAGATTAAAAGCCAGCATGAGTCATCCTGACTAAAGTTCATCATTTTGGGATGAACGACCTGGGAATGGCTAAATCAAACATTTAACCAATAAGCATTGCTGCACAAACAAGTGATTTCGCTGAATACATAACTGAAATTTTGCAGAGAATATGAAGAAAAAGTAAAAACGGCATCAAACGTCTAACATCTGCATCTTACAAGTTATAACAAATATAGTGTCCTAGAACTCCACATGTGTTACTAAAACAGTGAGTTTATTGCATAATCATAGAGGTGCAGACATTGCATCTTTCTTACGAGATTACTTCTTAATTTGACTTGGGCAGTCATTCGCTGTATGCTGGCTAAGGATGAGACAACCGCTTCAAAAGAACATGTGTTACCTGATAGAGTGGCAGCCAATAAGCCCTGTCTGTTGTAATGCTACGTGTATTTCTTTTGAGAGTGAAGTGAACCATGTCCAAACCAAAGTATGATGGTGCTTGTGTTGTTCCTGCAGGTGCAAATGAGGCTGGTAAGAGCACAGTGGCAAAGCAGATGAAGTGAGTAAGACGTCTGAGAACTGTCCTTCAGCCATTTTAGACACGGAACATTACTCATTTCACCTCAAGTTTTATTCATCATGTCTTGAGGATTCTACATCTCGGCGGCTACACTGATGAGGAAAGGCTGGAGAATAGATCACTCATCTACAGCAACATACTTTCGTTTACTCTAGCCGTTACTCAAAACATGGCTGCCCAGGAGATCAATTATGGATCACCCAGCGCAGAGGTCAGTCACACACACACACACAGCAGTGGTAATACACCTGTGTGCAGGGGCGCTGCCAGGAATTTTGGGCCCTATGAAAGATTCTAGGGGAGAGGCATGTTTGCGCGCGCAGCGCACGGCAATTTTTTGGGGTGCCCATTTGAAATAAATCTTCATTATCAATGATAAATATATTGTATAATGGGCTGAAATGGAAGGCACCCAATGCATTCACTTTAATTATGTCAAATTAAGATTCACTAGCATTAATAACTGATTATAAAAACCAACATTCTATAGGTAAGGACTGATATTATTGTCTACACGTCCTTCTTTATCGTAACGCTGATTCACTAGGTGCAACACCCAACCAGGTCCGTGTAGACGCTAATTACATTCAGAATAGCGGCAGGTTCAAATACACCTGGCTAAACAGGAAACAAACAGCCCACACCGAGTGTTTCGTGCACCTAGCCTATTGAAGCCTAACGACAGAAAGTGTGAAGCATCTGCTTTTGTAGCCTACTGTTCCATATCAGTTCGTGGCAAAGCACATAGAAGACAAACATCTTGCTTCCAGCTTCAGGCACAACATCCTGTCCTAGTATTCCGAGCAACATGCAATGCATAAAGCCTCTAGATCTCCATTAGAGATACTGAATGATACAGTGGACCTTGTCAGTAGTATTATGGTCAGTAAAATATAATGAAGACCGATACTGGAGAATAGTGTAGACCAGCTGCCTTCTGTCAATGCTGAGCATCCCTTCTTCAAAGTTCAAGTTCTGCTGGTTATTTGATTGCTGTGACAGTTAAAGAAGCAACAATTCCTTTCCAGTGATGTGTTTGACATATCCAGCAGGTTGATAGACATAAAGGTTGTCTACAAGTTTGGTACAGCTTCAGACATACCAAAGAATGAGACTAGTGCCCACATTAAGATTCATAAGGTCTGCAGAGGCATCTGACAATCTCCCGAAGGAATTTGGCACCAAAAATAGCTATGGAGTCTCAAGAGACTATAATCACATCATTAATAAATGGGCTAATGCAAACAAAAACTAAAGTTGCAACAGCTTTATCCCCTGCAGCTAATGAGAACGAGATTGAGGGCCAAAGTGATTCTACTTTCTCCAAAACCAGAGGATGAGAAGCAGCCCAAGATGGGCATTTTTTTTTTGGCAAACATGCTAAAAAGCAGGATTAATCTAAAGATAATCATTATAATAATAATAATAATAAGAAGAAGAACAATCTTACATTTATATAGCACCTTTAAATGTATATAGCGAGAAACTAAGCAAACTTAACAGTAGAAGAGGAGGAGAAAGGTTCATGAAACAGAAAGGTCTTTAAATCAGATTTGAAAGTAGACAAAGAAGATCAGCCATAAAGAGACTGAGGAAGAGAACTACACAGACAGACAGACACAGATTGGGGGCCACGGCACTGAAAGAACTGCCTCCCGATGTGGAAAGTCTGGTTTGGGGGCCACTGCACTAAAAACCTGCCTCCCAATGTGGAAAGTCTGGATCATGGGACAGTGGGTAGGTTATTGCCTGAGAGAGAGAGAGAGAGAGAGCGAGAGGGAGAGTGAGGGGTCAGGAGTTCACTGATATAGAGGGTGGGGAAGGGTGTGCAGAGCATTAAAGGTGAGAAGCACGATTTTGAACTTTATATGGGACGGAACGTGTAGCTGAGAAAGGATGGCGGTGACGTGAGCTGAATGCTTAGTATGTTTGAGAACTCTAGCCGCAGGGTTCTGAATGTACTGTAACTCTAGCTGCAGGGTTCTAAATGTACTGCGTTTGAAAAGACTTTACTGGGAGGCCAACGAAGAGGGAGTTACAGTAATCAATACGGCATGGACCAGAGTCTGTGCGCCCTTACCAGTCAGAAACTGGGCAAAAACGTGCAATTCTAAGGAGGTGTGAGAAAGCAGTCTGGGTGACGGACTTAATATGGAGCTCAATATAAAGTGATGGGTCAAATAGTTTTCACCAAGATTTCTGACATCAGGTTCAGGCTTAAAATGTACACCATCAGTACTAACAGAAACATTTTTGCTATTTTTATAATATAGGCCTAAGGATTTGGGACCGACCCGTAAGACTTAATTTTAACTTGAGAAAGTTATCCTGCATTCAAACTGCATCTCAACTCAGTCGGCTTTGTTTACCAACTAGTGTTCGGCTCTTGATGTGAAAAAGCCTCGTAAATGCAATCTGTCTCAAAACAGTCATCTTAATCTTAAAGACCTAAACATTTCTACTTCTTTAACCTACAGGTGTCAATACACTTCTAAGCATTCATTACAGTGCATGAAATGCCCTGTATTGTTATTCCTAGGCTTCTTCTTCTTCTTATTCTTGTTACCTTTTTCTGCGATTAATTCAGCCCGAACCGCTTAATGTAGAAACTTCATTCAAACTTTGTCGCGTAGGTCTTGTAAACGACACTTATGCTATGTATTTTTCACTTTTCTAAACTTTATACTTTTTAAGATATTAAAGAAAAACGAATATAAATTTCTCCCATTGACTTACATTGGGCCATTATGACATCATAATAGGGTCTTTAAACTGGCTTGCACCTGTGCTTTACTCTGCCGTGCTAAGGCAAAAGACCATAACTTCAAGTTTGGTCAAAAATGAGTTTTTGACGTATTTGTAAAATATCAGCAGTAATTAAACAAATGTACTGATATTAAATGTACTACTAACATGCCATTATCAAATTAAAGCCAGTGACATCAGTATTTTGGTTGATTTCACGATGTATAGGCTACCGACAGTTAGCATACCAAGCTAGGTAGCATTACCATTAGAATTGCATGGCAGATATGCTAAGCTATCGGGCTATTCCCCCACCCAGTGCCTGTGGCTAGTCCGAAAAAGGTGCATCTAAATCGGGTAACTTCGCTTGGCGAGCGGGGGCATGTGGAGGGGGAAAATGGGCCTCATTCTCTATCGTTCTCTCTCTCTCTCTCTCTCTCTCTCACACACACACACACACACACACACACACACACACACACACACACACACACACACACACACACACACACACACACACACCCAATGGACTGACATAGATGTTTTATGTGTTTCATGTGACAATTCAAGTTCATTGTTTTATGTGCTTAATGTGATAATTCAATGGTGTGTGTGTGTGTGTGTGTGTGATAATCATTGTATTGGTAATTGTGATAAATGAAATAGTATTACTACTGATTAATTAATAGGGTCATTATTCCATTGTTATCATACCACTGAGCTTTAACATAGAAGTTACTGCCTTCTGCCTTAGTATGCTTCACTGACACCTGTGCCAAATCCAAAGAACCTCTTCTCTCTCTGTCCCTCTCAATTTAACTGTAACTAGGAACATTAAGACACCATCCATTCTCTATTTTTTTTCTCTCCATCTCTCCATCTTTCTCTCTGTCAACTTTCTCTCACACTCAATCTCTCTTCTTCACTCCATTTTCATCTCCTTTTTTCAATATTTTCACTCTCTCTTTATCTCTTCATCCAGAGCCACTCTTGTTCACTCTTCTTTCCTTCTTCCACTCTTCTTTCCTTTCTTAATTTCTTCTTCCATTTTTCTTTCCTTCTTCCACTCTTCTTGCCTTTCTTTTTTCCTTCATCCACTCTTCTTTCCTTCTTCCACTTTTCTTTCCTTTCTTCACTCTTCTTTCCTTCTTACACTCTTCTTTCCTTTCTTCTTTCCTTCTTTCACTCTTCTTTCTTTCCTTATTTCCTTCTTCCACTCTTCTTTCCTTCCTTCACTCTTCTTTCCTTTCTTCTTTCATTATTTCACTCTTCTTTCTTTTCTTCTTTCCTTCTTCCACTCTTCTTTCCTTTCTTCACTCTTCTTTCTTTTCTTCTTTCCTTCTTTCACTCTTCTTTCCTTTCTTCTTTCCCTCTTCCACTCTTCTCTCCTTTCTTCACTCTTCTTTCCTTTTGTCTTTCCTTCTTCCACTCTTCTTGCCTTTCTTTTTTCCTTCATCCACTCTTCTTTCCTTCTTCCACTTTTCTTTCCTTTCTTCACTCTTCTTTCCTTCTTACACTCTTCTTTCCTTTCTTCTTTCCTTCTTTCACTCTTCTTTCTTTTCTTCTTCCTTTCTTAACCTTTGCATTTCATGCACTGGTATTTCCTTCAGGAAATGCATTTTCTAGTTTTCAGTTGTAATGTGAATAATTGGTGTACAGCGAAATGTACAGAGTCAGTGGTAATCCAAATAGAAGGGATGTGATATCTATTTGCTGGACAAGCAAAGCCTAAATAGGCCCCACATATTCAAATTTCCACATTAAGGGCACAATACACGGTAGAGACTGAACAGCTGAACACAACCTGTCTTAAGTGCATTCCGCATGTGACTTGTTGGCCTTCATTCATGAGCATGCAGCAGCAGAGCATTTATCTGCATTTCCTGCTGAAGTCTCCCGTCTTACTTAAAATTGATGTTTTTATACCATTTGAAACCTTTCAATTTTATTCACTCTGTCAGTCAGTCCAATTAGCCTTCTTTTATGTAATTACGTTATGACCTGCCTGTTTTAGTACATACAGTTGACAGTTAACATTTCATGTTCACAAATGCTTGTAAGTCATTTGTGAAACACACACCAGAAAGAGTTCATAATGATGTGGAAGCCAATTTATTTTGCATTGAAGTCTTGACAGTGGCATGCAATATTCTCTTTGTCATTTAAGTGACATCCAGGGACAACCCGTGAACAGATTTTTTTTGTTCTCATGAATAGAAATGACAGGACTGTGTTACAAAGTTACAGGCACTGTTTTTCATGGACTATCAAGAGGTGTCCAGCATTCAACAATCCCCCTGATCCCTCCTACCTACCCGCCAGTGATGGTGCCAGAGATGGAGGTCTTGCGAACCATGCCGTTTTTGTAGGTTCTTATGAGCACAGCAATGAATTGGAGGACTATAGGTTATGGAGCCTAGCCACAGAAGGACCAAAGGAGGAACTGGAGCTTCAGTGGCGGCTTTCAGCCTGGCGTCTCGTCCGTGCGCCCTGGCACCCCAGACCTCCCGCTTTGGACTGGTGCAGCTCTCCTTCCCCTGCTTCGATCTCTCTCTGTTGGAGGACTCTTCTTTCTTTCAGCAGGGCTGGCCTCTTTCCAGGACTGGTGGTGTGAGCTCCCAAGCCTCAGTCGGCCCTGGCATACGAGCCAGACGATGTTTTTGTGTCTGAGTGTGCCTTGTGCCTGTGCTGCTGCCTCTGGTGCAATGTCTGGCCAACGCTAACAGTAGTTGAGAACTGATTCTTCTCTTGTTTCTTTAGATATGATACTATGTAATGTATTTGGTTTAGAGAACTCTTCAGTCACATCCTTTATTTCCCCTTCCCTGCAAAGACTACCAGTCTATGGTTTCTAAAGCTTCTCATCTGTGTCCACTCCACATTGTCCTGCCATTGTCCTCTCAAGGGCACTAACATTCAAAGTGATTAGCCTAGCTAAGCCTAGCCTTGTGAAATGACATGCAGAGTTGCTGTTAGTGATGAGAAGATATGTCCGAAAATGATTCCCTGCTATACTCTGGCATTGTAAACGGCTTCAAGGAGATTGGCTGTATCTCTCCTTTCATTCTATGAGAGATTTGAAAACCCAACGTGATCAGCATTTTTGATATTTTGATTTGCATCTGCATTGACATGAACAACACAAGCATAAATTATTCCTCAGATTTGGTAAGACACTGATTTTTCAGCTGAATTGAATTGGCTGTCACCTGATGGCTAAAGGTTTGCTTTATAAACGGCTTCAAGGAGATTGGCTGTATCTCTCCTTTCATTTTATGAGTAATTTAAAAACCCAACGTGATTAGCATTTTTGATATTTTAATTTGCATTTGCATTGACTTGTATTGGCTGTCACCTTGATGGCAAAAAGGTTGCTCTAGTCTATCATAATGTTGTAGTGCATATCTGTTATGTATTACGTAAGAGATGTAGCACCTTTGTTTTGTGCGGTTGGTTGAACCATTCACCTACGGTCTTGGCATTTTCAAAAACAACATCATTTTAGTACTTATTCTTATCATTACAAGAGGTTCCAAGATGTGGAAACATTTTGCACATTATTTTTCATACCAATACTTAATCTCTGTATCAATATGGATTGAAGGAATTTGGGAAATCTCATATTTTTGCTATTTTTGAGAAATAACATTATTCATTGAACAGTTTGGCTGACAGTAATGGTGGATGAGTTAGTACATCAACAATTGCAATGGCTTGTATACTTAGGGCATTCCAACAGAGGAGCTTAACAACTCATATTTGACTAGGTGAAATGCTGGTTGTTTCTTTTGCTATGTTATGCCATTTGTCCATAACTAAGCTTTTGTTCGACCTTTTTTTTCACTTTCCTACACTTCCCTAAGGGCAAACGGTCTATGGTTTTTAAAACTCCCCATCTGCGTCCACTCATCGTCCTGCCATTGTCCCTTCATGGGTCCGTAGACACAAGATGAGTTTGTTTGCATAACATTCAGACATATAAACCTGCATCATCCAAGCATTTCAAAATACTGTCAAAACATAAAAATAGCAAAAATGCCAGATGGCTTCAGACAACACCTGAATTTGGATCAGATTACCCCCCCACTCCCCCAAACAGAAACACATGCAACCTATCAGAATAAATGGTGAGCGTCTGCTATGAATTAAATGAAAAGAGACCAGACACCATCAATGAAAGAATGCCCATGAGAGAGTTGTGAGATTTGATAAGGCAGATCACCCAGGCAAAAAAACTACAGTATGTGTGCGTATGTGTTCTTGTGGATGCCAGGATATCAACATCCAGCTTGTTATGCAACTGGATGTGTGAACACTGTATGTATTGTCAAATATATATAATTATAAAATAAAACAGTCCAATCCAAGGTCATGTATATTAGGAATAACTGAATGCAGAACTTAAACGAGATAACAAAATGTCCCGATTCTCACCACTAGATGGCCTCTGTGTACAACTGGTGGCACGGTATGGAAATGATGTTTCGGTGAAAATGGGCATCTGTTTCTTATTGGCTTATTAGCCAGCGATGTTTAATCGACAGTTTCAAAGTGTTGTTCTCGCTGACTACATACAACACACTTCTCAAAGGTGTGACAGGATCCACAGTGTGTGAAAAGCAGGTTGACTGGTTCGTTGATGCAAACTGTAATAAGGGTGTCTGAGCTTGGCACTTTACGACAGAATACACAGCAGTCAAATACAAGTGTGATATTCATTATGACGCAACATGAATATGAGATGAGACCTTTAGGTGCCCTCCACCTTGCCTTCTCCATATTCCGTGTTCTAGCACTCTTTGCTCTTTATTTTATGTTCGCTGAAAAAAGCATTTAACAATTCTGTCAGCTGTCATTTTCATTTAATGTCTTTTGTAAGAAAACATAATAAATGATACATTTATATTCACGTTATGTACAGGTAAAATTACAACATAGCATGTACATACAGGTGACTGCATTTTTTAACCTGTAACTAAAACCACAATGTGATGCTTACATCAACGATTACAATAAGCATATATGTACATATAAGTACCATGTGTCAATAAAATAACTCTGACATGGTAGCAAAATATGCATAAAACTATTGTTCTGGTCCTGATTTACTTAAGGCTTTTGTAAGGTTCAGAACTGTTCAGCCCATGCAAAACCAACACTAAACACATTCTATTTATTGGTGCAAGACAATCTCTGTGCGAGTAGTCAGGAATCATGTAATTGGTTTTGCACTTGCTAGAACATTTTTATGGTCTGACTAACAGTGTATGAGCCAAAGGCCCCAAAATGGGGTCGTCACTACCACCTGAGGGGACAAAGCTCATTACATTTTACTGAATCTCTGCAGTATATTTCTGCATGATAGCAGATTTTCTGTTTTTGAAGGGCACAAATCCCTGCCGCACTGACCAGAACCTTGTAGACCAAGTATAAATCTGTCCCCTATTAGCAAAATTATAGGTGTACAAAATAAAAGTGTCTGTAACTTAATAAATAACTCCCCCATGGGTCTAATACTTGGAATTCATCCATCATAATCTCTCATCTTCCACCAGAAGAAAAAATTGAGGTGAGAACTTTGGGTTGATTTGACATAGAATGTCCCAACAGGTGGTGTCCTTAGGAGACTGTTGATATCACAATGCTACCGGATCAAGTTGCTAGTATGCAGAAATATACTAAATATACATTAGCTTTCATAAAAATAAATTAAATGTTTGCCCGCCAAGTGGTAGTGTTGTCTCCCTCTGGCTCATACACCATAAAGGGTTTAGTAAATCATAGCTTTGTCTAATCTTTGGGGTAGCCAAGTAGATGTTGAAATATTCCCAGGACTCAAGGTGTGTCATGTGACCTTGAGATGAGCTGAGAGGGACTGGAAGTGTTTAATGTTACGGCAGGTTAAGCTTCAGACTCCCGTCCTTTCCCTCAGTGCTGAAGAAGAACACATAGACACAGCACTAAACCACTGGATGGAGAAACACTACAGCTGACCCTGTAGATAAAAACATCAACACTCAGCTCTATACTGGTAAAAGTAGTCCCTGCCACCTTCTCTCTCTCTCTCTCTCTCTCTCTCTCTCTCTCTCTCTCTCTCTCTCACTCTCTCACTCGCTCTCTCTGAGTCTTTGATTGTGTATAATATCATAAAATAAATGATCACAATGACCAAAATAAACAGACTACCAAAAGCAGCATAGTTTCAACAACATTGATAGTCGATCCACTATCTAAGAGACACCCGCCTTCTGGCTTGAGGTTCTGTGAACACTTTTTCTGTAGTGGGTCATCTGTGTTCTGTTCCTTAGTGAAGTCACGCTTGTGTTTGCCCTGGGGGTGATTCAATGTCCCGGATGAATCCCCCGGGCTTATTTTATGAGTGCCGTTCTTTGAGATGCCTGGTTCCAGGCCCTTGGTTTTAGAAATGTTTTCTTTCTCCTTCAAGGGGGTCTTTGTGATCTGTTGGCTGTTATAGACGGAAAGATCTGGGAGCCCCTTGTCGAAGAGGATTGACGACTTGTCCGTGTTTGTGAGACAGCATCTGGGAATCACTGCCCCCAGTGGACTCTCTGTGCTAAACAGTCTCCCGTACCGACTGCTTCTGGTATTTAATAAGCTGGTCCACGTGTGCCGATGGCTGTCATAACAACCCTCCAAGTCGGCGCTCTTTAACCTTTTCAGGTCTTTACCAAAAAGGCGCTCGGGGACGTGACACTCGAGCTCCGAGCTGGACCCCTTGAAGGTCTTGAACCAGTCCCAGAGCGTTTTGGCCCGGCAATCGCAGATCCACTGGTTCCCGTTGAGACGCAAGTACCGGAGAGACACGAGCGGCTCCATGGTTTCCCCGCTCAGCGCCGTCAGGTTGTTGTGAAACAGGAACAGAGTGGTTAGCCTGCGTAGGTCGTGGAAGGCCTGCCGGTGCACCACGCTAACACGATTCTGGTGCAAGAGCAAACTATCTAGGCTCAACAGCCCGCGGAACGTGTAGTCCGACACGGTCTTGATCTTGTTATTGTGCAGGTGCAACACAGCTAAATTGGCAAGATCCAGGAAGGTGTCTTCATGTATAGCTAAGAGGTTGTTGTCCTGGAGGTAGAGATACTGAAGGGAAGACAGACCCATAAAGATCCCGTACGGGAGCTCCGACAGCCCGCAGCGGTGCAGGTGCAAGGTCTGGAGCGTGGACAAGCCGCTGAAGGCAGTGGAGCTGATGCTCCGCAGGTCGCCGTTATCTCCGATGTCCAGTTCCTCCAGGCGCTCCAGACCGTAAAAGGCTCCGGCCTCGATGTGCCTGATGTGGTTGGAGTAGAGCCAGAGAACGGTGAGGTTCCGGCACAGGCTGAAGGCGGTGGAGCGGATCTCCGTCAGCTTGTTGATCTGGAGGAAGATGCGCTGGACGTGGCTCGGGATCTCGGCGGGCACGGCGACGAGACCCCGCTGCTGGCAGGCCATGGTGAGGCGCGGCTCCCTGTAGCAGCTGCACTTCACTGGGCACCCATCGACCTGGGCACCGCCCGCCAGCCAGAAGAGCAAGACGATGGATCCACTGACTGCAAACAGAAGAGGAGAGAGAATAAAGAGTCGTGTGAGACATGGGTACGGACCGAATTAAATCATTATTACTGGGTTTCCATATATCATTTATTTGTATAATGTGTAGACAGACAATCAGACCACAAAGCTTATTACAAACAGTATAGGAATCAAGCGCCGAGAGGCAATTGTATTGTTATGGCGCTATACAAATAAAATTGAATTGAATTGAATTGAATTGACCACACAAAGTTCTGATATCATGTATAATTTTTAATGTGTTCATTTGTGTGTCCTAAGTTTAATTGTTGTTGTTGTTTAATTGTCGTTATGGTGACCTGTTAACCTTACTGGGATCTGGGCCTACATGGTCCAGCAGGAGGGCCTGAAAGTGATGGAGGTACCTACACTAGAGATCTGTACATGAGAAATACACCAGAATCTAACACCACACCTCCCTCACACACTTGAATGTGTGTATCATAAAAACTTTTGCTGCCAGAGAGCAGGAACACTTTTACAAGCAGACACAAGCAGGAGGAGGAGACAATAGGGTGACTAAGGGTTCTATTTTTATAATCCCAATCTGTGACCTTTATTCCTTATTCCTTCATGCCCCAGATACTAAATGGGAGAATATACACCAGGGGACGGTACCTGCCCAAACGGAAACTGTACAGAGACTACAGTGACTTAAGAAGGTAGTGCAGTAGATTTTAAGCGTGTTTACTTCCCTATAGAGGAAAAAGGTAGAAGGTAGAAAGTTATACGATTTTTCACTCTCGTTCCAGATCGCTGCACTCTCTAATTGAAATCAAATATGAGATTCGCGTGGGAGTGTATGGGTTTTATTCTCATTATCACATTAATTAATGGCGTGCTAATGAAAGCAGAGTTATGATTTCCCACAATGTGCAACAACCCCTGGCAACATATGAACTTACTGAGAAATATACCCCTACCAAAGGAACCCTTTTGTTCTTTCCAACCGAACTCTGAAGACTGTTTCCCCAAATAGGGCTTTCAATCTCATTGTATGAGGTGCTGTTCCTTAATGTCTCCTAAATGGTTGGAGCTTTATTTGCTGATACAGTCTATGCCGAGGGATACCCCTTCAAGCTTTAGGTATGGTGATTCAAACTCCATGGTGCTCCCCTAAAACAATGAATTTTGTGATGGACTGTTGTTCACATTTAATATCACGTCATGAATTGGGAACTCTCATGATGAAAGTGTAAAAAGTATAATACTGCAGATGATTCTATTTATTTTTACTGCACGACTTCAATGATTAATTTGTGATTCAATTTGTGACTAAAGCCTACACCCATCCCTTTTTTGCCTTCTTATGTTTTAAAAGATACAAATGCTTTCTGTAGGCAAAGACTATTTTCTTTTGCCCCTCGAAGCTCCATGTTGTGAGTCACGGAACTGAATTTTCCTCCTGGTCGTGTACACCCCTTGCAGGACGGCGTAGCCTGGTTTGACTCCTGTAAGAAGCTTTTGTCAGGCAGGTCTTTCATAGCCCTGCTTCAGGAGGATGGAGGGTGGAGGGGGTGTAGGGGCGGTGAGGGGGGGGGGGGGGGGAGGCACACGTTGCATTATTTAAGACCTGCTCCCCATGGGGCATGCCTGGGTGCACTAAGCCCCCAGTGCGAAGACAG
Source organism: Sprattus sprattus (assembly GCF_963457725.1). Taxonomy (NCBI): domain Eukaryota; kingdom Metazoa; phylum Chordata; class Actinopteri; order Clupeiformes; family Clupeidae; genus Sprattus; species Sprattus sprattus. The sequence continues at coordinate 24,298,172 of NC_137916.1, read as the reverse complement.
CCCTTCCACATTAACTGCCACGATAAGCCACACTGGCCTGAGAACTTCCTGTGAGCCAGCCCAGCCCAGCCCAGCCCAGGTTCCAGACCACAGGCTACTCGGGCAAGCTAATCACCCCTGATAAGAGCCCTCTTGGTCAAGGCTCCATTATTGATCCCCGGCACTTTTTCCCTACATTCCAAAGAGGCCGCGTCCAGCCTCTCAGCAAACCGTCTCCTCCTCGTCGTACTTCCTCCTTCCTCCTTTTAGGCTGTTTTATCTGCCCGGTGAATAATGCAGGAGACGCAGTCGATGGGAAATGTGTTTTTTTTTTAGTACACTCAATCCAGCAGATAGGGGGGGGACTAAAAAGCTGACCGCAGCAACACACCACTGATAAAGGAGGAATTGGGCGGCTGTCGATTACGCTGCTGAAAATAAGAGGGTGAGAGAGAGTGAAAGTGAAAGAAAAGAGAGAGAGAGAGAGAGACAGAGAGAGAGAGAGAGAGAGAGAGAGAGAGAGAGGAGAGAAAAGCAAAAGCTACAAAGGCTTGAGAGTGCCAGCACTCCCAACACAGCTTGTCACTCATCACTTCCGCTGCTACCTGGTCTGCTGCGCTCGGTGCATTAGTATGCTACAAGGGTTTATTGGCCCTGCTGTGCAAGTGACGTGTCGCCACGCCGACATCTGCAGCAAAACTGCTGTGGCGTAACATCCCAACTCCAAACAAGGAATTAACATCAAGTGGTAATCCAAATTAAAAAAACGACTCGAAAGTACGAGTACAGCCCCAAAATATATAAGAGGTCCCAGCTGGTTGGTGACTTCTGAGCCTCTTGTCAGAATGATGCTGTCTACTTTCTGCAGCTGTGCACCACTCACGTCAAATCGATTTCTTGTCTGCATTTTTCTAAGTCTACCTTTTTGGGAATGTATTCTAGATCATCTGTTAGTGATTCATTCAAAACAAATGTTGTCCGCACTGTCGCAGCGTGAAACCTATTTTTCTCTTGCCAGCGTTCTGAAGAGAGGGATCACAGATTGTACCTATTTTTGCATGGATGCTTTCTAGACATGCCAAAGTGATCACGCGGCTGCTGCTGCATCTCTCCATGTTTCATCCCTGCTGCACCATGAGAGGGTTCTCCCTGCAGGTCCACTATGGCACGCTCACCAGCAGGACGGAATTAGAACCCGCATTAGAACCTGCATTAGAACCCGCATTAGAACCTACGAAGGAGATCCTACGGAAGCAGCATGCTGAGCGGTATCTGTCAAGGGATAGCGTGTTTGAGTCAGGGGTAGTAGCCTGATGGCAGCGGCTTAGAACAGGAGCAGAAACTGAAGAATGGAGCAGTGATGCACAGAGTTAGCTCCTGACAGTACTCCTTTGCAGATGCAGGGGAAAAAACATCCTTGCAACTGAACTCAATCTGAATGCATCTGAATGAAACCATTAAACTTCAGATGGCATCTGCTTGTATGGATATACAATACACAATACAATACAATTATTATCCTGAAAACTCCATTGTTGATATATGCCCATAGTATACATGGTCTACCCCCATATGGAAGACCAACTTCAGTTTCCAAGTTTGTAGAACCCCTCAAAAGGACCTTTATCTTTACATCAACCTTAGCGAGGTAAAACAAATATCTATCTTCAACCTTGAAGAAACTTTTTTCTTTTTCCACTGTTCTAATATCTGGTAAGGGATCTGTCCAGGATTCCTCACTTTGTACCGGATACATAATGGATCTATTTATTCTTGGCGTAGGAACAAAAAGAGGAGGTGGTGAAATTACTCATTTCCTCCTCCCATGGTTAACAGAGCGGCGTCCTGCTACATACGTAAAAAAAAAAACCTTGTGGGCACTTCTACCAACAGCCAATTCTGTATTCTGCCTCACTTGTTAGTTATGACAGAGACACCTTCCAGCTGTCGAAATAGAAAATGCAATGTGTTTTGATAGGCTTCGTCACAGCATTGGTGTGCCTGCTTCAAGCATGTACGTGACTACACCGCAGTCCTGATTGTTCAGGTCAAGGGTGGAATTGTGTGGCGCAGATCAGCCATGAAGGGCAGAGCGGAGCGTGGAGCGGAAGAGGATCAGCCTGCCTGGGGACCCTCCTGACTCAACAGGGCTGTCAGATGGCATTTAAGGCGTACTTAACAGGCTGCAGAGAAACAGGAGATCAGGCATGAATGGAGAATCACGCAAACCTGTTAAAACCCATGCATGTGAGCCATGGACATGTGCATGTGTGCTCTGTGTTACTTTCTTCCTTTCTTTAAAACCTCATTGTTTTTGCAAATCCTCGGTTGTCTTATTCTCAGAGAGTTCCTCTTCCCTGTTACCTTTAAGTGTGGACCGGAGCGGATGCCATTTTTTTCTGTGCGATGAGGCTGGATGCCTGATGGATTTCCACGGGGTATTTCATGCCTGCCTCTCACGGTTTTCTCTCTCTCCCTCTCTCTCTCTCTCTCTCTCTATTCCCCCTCTCTTCCTCTGACACTCTGCTCTGCGCGGGCTGCGTCAAGCTTGGCTCCGACTTCTCCTCCCTTTGCATAATTCACACCTGCAATTTCTGAGCCACAAACACAATGGTGGAGCTGTTTACATTATCCCCTCCTTCTCTCCCACTTGTTTGCTCCACGAAAGAAACAACCCTTCACTATGAGGAGTCTTCTCCACTTTCTTTCTTCACACTATGGATTTCACACACAGCATCCTCCAGCATCGACTGGGCTCCATTTGAATGAATTGTGAATCCCTTTTGCCTCTGAAAACACCAATTAAACCTTAGAATTGTTGTATTGTGTTGGGTGCGGAGTTATTCCACATAATTATCCTCTCCAAACAAAACACAATTTAGCCTTCAACTGAAGGAGGAAATAGAGCATCATGATGGTGCATGAGGATAGGCCCTTTTATTGAGAACAGCACTTATCCCTGTCTATCAGCGGCTGTGTTTACATGATGGACTGACTGACAACCAGACAGGCAGGCAGGCAGGCAAGCAGACAGGCAGACAGGCAGGCAGGCAGGCAGACAGGCAGGCAGGTAGGGCAAGCAGACAGGCAGATAGGCAGGCAGGCAGACAGGCAGGCAGGCAGGCAGGCAGGCAGGCAGACAGATAGACAGGCAGGCAGGCAGGCAGACAGGCAGGCAGACAGACAGACAAAAAATGATTTTGACTAGTTTTGATGTTTGAATATTTGGGTGTCTTGCGTGCCTCTCATCCTCAAAGCCGGAGAGAAGAGCTTCAGAGTGAGATGTGATCCTCTGAGAGTTCTTCAGGCCCTTGTGACAAGCGCTTGATTAAGATGGTGGCTATCAACTGAAAATGAAGTGAAGTATTTTCAATGAGCTCGAATAAGACAAGGCAAAACAGTGGTGATGTTGAAGGCACTCATGTAAAAGGAACAACCAAATTAATTAAATTGAGCAAATCAAAAGGAAAACAAGAAATGCCTCAACATCAGATATGCAAAATTGAAGATAACCCTTAACACTCAGAGAAGAATCTCTGGCTGCAGACAATATATGTGTGCTCTATATTGCAGTCTCTCCCCGTCTCTCTCTCTTCATTCCTCTTTTGCTCTCTCTCTCCCCGTCTCTCTCTCTTCATTCCTCTTTTGCTCTCTCTCTCCGCGTCTCTCTCTCTCTTCATTCCTCTTTTGCTCTCTCTCTCTCCCCGTCTCTCTCTCTTCATTCCTCTTTTGCTCTCTCTCTCCGCGTCTCTCTCTCTCTTCATTCCTCTTTTGCTCTCTCTCTCCGCGTCTCTCTCTCTCTTCATTCCTCTTTTGCTCTCTCTCTCTCCTCGTCTCTCTCTCTTCATTCCTCTTTTGATCTCTCTCTCTCCGCGTCTCTCATTCTTCATTTGCACACAGAACCACACACACACACACACACACACACACACACACACACACACACACACACACACATCTCTAAGTGAACGGTGAGCCCTTCTGTCCCCTCCACCCTTAGCCCGTCAGCTCTCAGCTCTCCGCTCTCGTAGTCGGGCCAGCCTGCACCATCTCTCTCTTCTCCCATTAAAAAGCCAAAACACAAAGGGTCAGCTCACCAGTCTAGATAAATGGGCAGGACTGAGGAGACGGATAGAAATAGAATCAGGCAGCATTAGTGCGAGGGAGATGGAGGAGCCTCACCAGCCATCCAGAGCATTAGAGGAGTGCCACTGCATTTGTAAAAGGCCAAGGAGGGTCATGTTTACTGCATGGGGCAACAAGTCATGAATATTCTATCACCCCTTTCTTCCTCACTATTTCCCTGCAAATAGTGCCATTTGTTCGACTTCCATGACTCCGACAGTGCAGGCCCCCTATCTCTTCCACTGCTCCTACCAACGTTCCAATCCACTGACTGCCCTGTTCCCCTCTTTTCCTCATACTAACTCCCCAAAGATCTCTCTCTCTCTCTGCGAAGGCAGGCTGTTGAGGTGAAAATACGACTTAGTTAATGTCTTCATTGGTAATAAAGTAATGTTCTATTGTGAGTTTAACACCGGCAAATACTTGGAATTGCAGTGAGTTACTGATTCTGACTGTATGCATGTTCCCCGTTTCGGGTCATCATGTTTGCAGAGAATAACACAATCATATTACTCATGAATGTGTATTAGACCGCTGAATGAAGGTGTTTCAGCTCGTTATGATTAATTGTCATTCATCTATCATAATATTAGATAATTTAGTTTAGTTTCACTCATAGTGTTTGCCTGCGTCATCAGCGTCAGCGTCCTATTTGAGTTCAGGCTTTATCTTTATTATTCTCCTCTTGTTTTGGGGGAATTATTCGTTTTATATTTGTGTGTTTTTTCTGTTTGGTGGAGTAAGATATCGTTCCATAATGGTGTAAATCTTCGACTCGGTGCTATAAGTGAAACACAAGTTTCATAGTTCGATAGCTTCTCTTACTTCTCTGCTCTTCTCTTTGCTTGCGCTTATTCTACCGTTTTGCTATGGGGTACCTCGTCTCTGCTAAGGATGTCTTTTACCCTAAGATCATTAAGTGTTTTATATTTCTTTTATGTCTGTAATACTACCTGGTTGATTGTAATTCATCTATTTTTGATACAAACCGTTGAATTGGAGATCATCTGGTAATTTGAACACATCACTTCGGTACAGAGATCAAGGGATAAATGTCTCCAACAAGGGAGAAAGAAATCATTTGGTTTTATTTGCTACTCAAGATTGTCAAAGCTGCCTGGGCCTGTTCCACTTCTCACTGGGACTGAGAAGAATTGGTAGAATAAAGGAAGCGAGAGAGAGAGAGAGAGAGGGGGGGGGGGGGGGGGGAGCATGAGGGAAAACAAAACAAAAGTGAAGAAAAAAAAACAGTGCAGCAGTTTGCTTAAGAATGAGATGAGATGGGAGGGGAGAGTGAGGGGAGGGGTGGTGAGGATGCAGATTGAGAATGAGATGAGATGTTAGGGAGGGGAGGGGAGGGGAGGGGAGGATGCAGATTTCATCAGAGGAGAAGTGAAATTCGCTCGGGGAGTGTTTTCTCTTCTGAGGAGAAAGTGAAGATTGCGAGCGGTATGATGCTACTGGGGTTTTTGTGGGCCCCCCCTGGGCTGTGGGCCCCTAGAATTGTCATCACCTTTCACCCCTAAACGACGGCCCTGTATATATAAAACACATAATACATATTAGATTAATATAAAGATATAAAGAGGGTATGCTACCCTAGGGCAGGACTGGACCCCTTCCTTTGTGGACAGCTGCTCGTGGAAAACCATCAAAGGAATCAGAACCATGAAATTGTCATTTTTGTGTGCATCATTAATGACGTGCAACTGTTTAAGAGAGCAATACACTGACAGTCAGATCAATTCCAGGCTTCAGAGAGCTAGTTCTCATGTTATGTGTTGGTACAGGCCAATCCAGTCATTGTAGTTTGGCAGGCTATCATTTTAATGAACAGCAGGGTAGCAATCTGTTCTCCTGCAGCACACAGAAGCTGCCGCCGTTATAGCAGGTGACAGATTAATAATGGATTGGTTGTAATTTGTCAATTAAACATTGGATAAATACGCAGAAATATGCAACGCACGCCGCAACAGCAGCTGTACAGGTTAGGTTTCATATTACAAATAATTAGGGCAGCTTTGCTATTTCTCTTCGTTATACCTTTATTTGCCTATATGATATTCTTCCAATTTGTTCCGCTGGGCATCTTATATGATATTCTTCCAATTTGTTCCACTGGGCATCATGTCGACCTCCCATGAGAGGCTATAATCGCTTTGTTGTGTGCTCAAAACCTAAAGATGTGTTTCTCACAAGCGTTTCTCCAGTTGATATTGTCCAGGCGATAGTTTAAAAAAACCTCTGCTGGTGCACTTTTCTTTCTCTAGCCTCTTACATCATTGGCTTTCACGAAAGGGTATCATGTCGTAAAAATTATACAGCATGACCACAAGCGCTCCTCCGGTGCGAGGGTGAGGCACCGGGTTTTATGGAACGCTACATCCCCGAGCATCAGTGCCCTTGTGTGTTGAGCTGTGTGTCTTTTTGGCATTAGTATAATGGTGGAGCTCGGAGAGGAACAGTGGCTCGGAGGGGAACAGCAGGCTTACATCCACACACTGACTCGGTAAACAGCTCACAGACTATGGAGGGGTTGAGCTCTATGCATGCTCTGAATTGCTTTGACTCAAGGGAGCCTGGATGGGGGAGAGGCTTCGAGGTGTGAGGAGAATTGAGAAGTGAACACCCGGGCCGGAGCTAACAGAAGATTTGGAGGGACTGAAGATGCTATTTCCCCAGTGGTCCTTAAACACAATAGGTTGTCTGCTATATGTTATAATTAAAGAACACACACACACAAACACACACACACACACACACACACACACACACACACATGAACACACACACACACACACACACACACACACACACACACACACACACACACACACACACACATTTACACAGTCCATCTCCAGTCCAGAGTCAATGACTGGCATACAAACACACACAGACACACAGACACACAGACACACACACACACACACACACACACACACAACCACACACACGCACATATATCCACACACGTCTCTTTCTAGTGTGTTAATCCATTAAACCCTGAGTGTGGAATGATGAAAGGATCCACTCAATGTGTGAGTACAGTCGGCTATTTATCCTAATCTCTGTCTGACCACACAGCTAATGGCTTCTTATCAGTCTTATCAGCACAGCAATTGGCTTGTAGATTTATTAACACCCTAGCTAAGAGGTGGCGTCATGAAATACTGATGCTGCTGCTGCCCCTGCCACTGCTGCAGCTGCTATAGAGGCTGAGGACAGTGATTTGTCACTTGTCCAATGTCTCAGCTAACAGAGAACATTTTGACAACATTATATAACGTTCCCTGGAAGTTCTCAAAATGTCAGATGTGTTTTTGACACACTGTTGTGAGAACGTTTTAGAATGCCGCTGCAAATGGTCCATAACTGTTTATGACACAAATAAACCAAATGGAAACTGTTTTAAATGTGATGGTTAACATCAGGAAAACATTTTCATAACATCACCGAACACTCTGTGAAATACTGAAAGATGCTGATGTTCTTCTGAATAACATCGCTAAAAGCATACTAGGAAACTGAGCGGATCCATATTCCTAAAACTAAAATGCTAATGTTAAAAAAAGTGTTCTGTTTAGAATGAAAAATTGCTAGCAGGCAGTGGTTATACTTCTCAGGGTGAAAGTAGAACTTTTTTTTAAATATTGAGCTCATCTATCTGGACATAATGAACACTCTGCAGAGTTTTTCAGAGACATTTCTGTGTGATATGTTTGGAAAGGAGTCCTGGAACAGCAGGGGATTCGGAGACAATTTCCCAAGAATGCCTTGAGGAAAATACAAACTTATTTGTTGATGAACCATGAAGAGAGTGCTTCATACATATTGATGTTGTCACTGTTTTTGAATTGCTTGTTTCTTTTGAAGTAGTTTGAAGACAAGTCAGCATCGTGCAAGAGGACGGTTTTAGCAGCTTAGTCATGTCCTTACAAGTGATCAAGGTTGGAGCAGATGGCCAAAAGTAGATTGAAACGTAAAGTTCATCTGGTGAACTCTGGCTCCTTCACATTTGACAGGCAGGCTACTAATGAAATCAATTCTTCACCGAAGGGCAAGGCTAGCATTTTAGCAATTAGACAGCCAAAAACAATTTAGCTTTAAGTTGAGTCGTTGAGTCCTAGCCATTCATGTCTTTCCGTCTGTGTAAGAATATAGGTAATAAAGTTAAAGAAAATATCTTTGAGGAAAGGCGGCCTCCATTTGTTTATCCAACACCCACAACAGCTCATCCACTTCTAAAGATACTCTTTTTACTGCTCCTCTCCAAAATAGGTGACTATTGAGACAAGAGGTATGAGTCAACAGCAGTACCCAGCAGGTCTGAGGGCAAGCACATGGAGGATACACTGCAGAACTGTAGAAAACAAACACCATTTGGTAACCTCCTGTCTTGGTTTTTTTAATGAATTTCAAAACTACAGCCGCTGCAAGGAAAGCTACGGTGCCTTCTGGGGGATGTAAGAACACAAACAGCAGCTGAGTTAGACTGGGGCCTGTCTCTGATCTGGTTTGACTGGGGTCTGGCTCTGATGTGGTTTGACTGAGGCCTGGCTCTGATCTGGTTTGACTGGCCACGTCAGAGCCAGATCCATGTATGAGCTGATTAACCCATGGTCATGTTCTGTGCAGAGACCATAGAAGTACATAGTGTAAAATGGAACCAGATAATATCCCTCTGTGCTCACTGCTACCTCCTTTGATGGAGTACCCAGTGACCCATATTCCTACAAATACCCTTTAGTAGCGTAATGTCTGCTTGAATTCAACCTATGCTTTTTGCAATGTTGAATAGATAAAAATGCATCATTGATGTTCCCGTAGTGGAACCTAACAGCCTGGTTTGAATGGGAATGTATAGCTTTGGTTGGTTAAGTGCCCTTCACTAGGCTACTGCCTTTGATTAGCTTTGTACCTGAACACTTTTACATAACGTTGAACGTAACGTAATCAGCCTTCTACATTATTTCTTTGACAGAGACCTAGATAGCCTGGATGGGTTCTGAAAGATCTGTCCAAGATAATTACCAGGCCCATTCAGCAGTTGGAAAAGATTTTAATTTGAGCTGATCAACTCCTCCCTCATTCCCCTGGATCAGTTGTACCTCCTCTGCCACTGCTAATCTCTTCAGGCAACGGAGCCCAGCCCTTAACTCTCATGAATCTCGTAACTGGACCACAGCGTGAGTGTAGCAAATGAAGCGGTCCTGCGGGTCAAGACGTACAGTACGCCATGACAGCTGCTGAGACGCACTGGGGGCGCTCTGTTCACAGCCACATTACTCCCGACGGAGGACACACGATCACAACAGTTGTGCAAGAATATCCTCCATCCACCGTGGGGAAGGAATACTTCCTCTTCTCCCCCCTTCCTCCCCCCTGTTCTATCTGTCCATCGCCTCGACATGCTCTCTTTGAGCTGTGGACTGTTTGATGTTTTTTCAGTCACAGGCGTTTGGCTAGGATTACTGTTAATTATTCAGCCTTGGTTCTCGCTCTCTTCTGTTCTCATCTGGCAAGATAGGCAGGGCTCTACTCTGTCTTTGTAAGCCCAAATCATCACACCCTTGCCTGTATTCCCACCCCTACCTGTCCTTTAACCAATGAAAAGGGGCAGATAAGAGACAGATAAGGGGCAGGTCGGGGGCAGATAAGACACAGATAAGGGGTAGATAAGGGGCAGATAAGGGGCAGATAAGACCCAGATGTGGGGCGGATAAGAGCCAGATCAGGGGCAGATAAAAGCCAGATCAGGGGCAGATAAGAGCCAGATTCGGGGCGGATGTGGGACAGATCAGGGGCAGATAAGGGCCAGATGTGGGGCAGATAAGAGCCAGGTCAGGGGCAGATAAGAGCCAGATGTGGGGTAGATCAGGGGCAGATGTGGGGTAGATCAGGGGCAGATGTTGGGCAGATAAGGGCCAAATAAGGGGCAGATCAGGGGCAGATCTGTTCCATGTCAGCTGCTGTCTTATGTCATCTCTGCCAGCATTCCGAAGACTGTGGTGGAGCATTTGTTTTTTTTTCTTCAGTTTTGTCATTTTCAAGAGAGCTGTCATTTACAGCTTGAGTGCCCAGCAAATAAGACACTACATTATGCATGAATTTTGCATTGTTTAAAAAACACCAAGCCACTGTGTGTAATATGAATGTGAGTGTGATTGAATTTGAAGTTGGAGCTATTTTGACAGACCTGATATGGTATAATTATGACTGTGGAGAGCTGGGGAGAGCATTTGTTCACTGTTAAATTGACTGTGTCCCTGCGTGTCATAATTCTGTAGCTATTCACCTATATGTATGCATGTATCTATACTTGCATGAGACAGCCTAGGTGCATGCAACGCTCTCCATCTGTTGTTTTTCAAACCATCTTGCCTAAAACCAATTACAGCACAGAGAGACCACATGTTTAGGTGATGCAATCTCTAAATGCGGATTGCTCTTTTCCCGGTTCAAGTAAGTCGTGCGCGCACCGATGTATGCTTTCTGAGTGGGCTTCTGGTGCTTATGTGTGGGTGGATAGAAGGCTATATTCTTTTCAGTTTTCAAGATATGAGAGCTTTGTAAGGTGCTCTCTGCTCTCCACAGACATCCTCAATCTGTTACTAGCCAAAAGAGATGATATTGTTGTTTTAAAGCTAAATGAGGGATGACATTGACATGGCTGACTATACCTGATGTGATGTGTATGCATTTTCAACACAAATAAGTACCATTCCAAATAAATGTACTGTGGTGTGTAGTGGGAGTGATGTTTGTCTGACTGCCTGTACATCCGTGCTGTGCTTGTTATCTGACGTACTGTACATTTGGTTTTAATGTCTGGTGGTTTCCCTCTTATGTTAATGTCTATGTGTATATTTAGTTAGCGATGTGGAGTCCGTGTTAATGTAAATGCCCCAGTGTGATTTTACTTGTGTTTTAGCGTCTCTGTCCACCCACAGTCAGTCTGACGTGACATGTATACAAATCCACTCCACATTCTGTATCAGTGTCTGAATGCATGTGCCTCACTGTTAATAAACAGCAACAGAGCTGTGGGAACAGGAGATGACCGCACTCGAGAAGCTGAGGGAATGGCTGGAAGACTTCAGGTCTGGGGCCACAGCTTCAAAGCATTGTTCCAGGCCAAGGAGTGGTGGCCGTGACCGGTAGAAGGAACCAGCGCACCGCAACCAGCGCAGCAGGGTGGACCACCAGCACTGGAGCTGCACCAGGAACTGCAGACACCAGCATGCCCACGCCCATGGAACCCTTCCACCCCACCCCACCCCACCCTGCCCCAACTGCCACCCAGCAATCCCTCAGCACCAGGACGAAGGACAGCGCCATAGACAGGGACCACTGGAGACGTACCTCGTCTCGGTGCAGACGCGGGCAACTTCAGGGTCAGCAGAAGAAACTGGGTTCAAGGTGGTGCTTACATTAGAAGGGAAGGTACTCCAAGTGATCTGCCACCAGGAAAACAATGTCGTTTCAGACGCCAGGTTTTTGTCGATGCTCACCACTTGAAGAGAGAGTCTGTGTGCCTCTATGCTTGCCAGGGCTACCAGCAAGAGTAGCTCTCACTACAGGCTTTCGCTACGTTTAGTTTGCAGTCAGAGTGGTTAAGAGAGCATATTTGCCTAAACTCCCCCAGCTCCCTGGGCTCATAGTTGGAGCACGTTCTATGTTCTTCTGGGAAAACACCACGTGAGAGAAGCTGGGCTGAGTGAGAGCAAGGAGGAGACGGAGGAGACGGAGGAGACAGAGGCTACTCACCAGGCAGCAGCAAAACCCCTGCAGCAGCTAAATCAGGGTCCCCAGCGGGCACTGAGCCAATCAGAGGGATGATACCGGCATGGGGAGGCTGGGCATGTTGCACGCCATTGCCCAGCGCCAGGACCAGTGCCCCGCGATCCTGCTTCTCAGCCAGTGATAAGCTGAAGGAAGGCAACACAGCGGGAGGACTGTCACCCTCATCCATCACTTCCTCCTTCGTGCCAGAACACCTGCCCCTTGGGCGGCTAGGCCAGGCTCATGGACTATGTAGAGTAGACTGCATCCTGGAGGGCGTTCCATGTCAAGCGTTGGTCGACATGGGGTCCACCATTTCTCTCGTCCGGACCAGCATGCTACCTGGCTTTAGGAATTCAAAACCCCCAGGCTGGGCAGGAATGAAGATGCGCACCACCACGGCTCAGATGAGAGGGAGGAAAGCCCAACGAGTGCTAATCGCAGGCCAACAGGTCCAGTATCCAGGGCGAGTGCATCATTCAACTGGACCTGCTTGCAAGGTGGGCGGGCGGCTGCGGTAGACACATCCCAGGCGCAGCTCTTCCTGGGTGCTTCAGTCCTTCACATCCCTGGGAATTTCGACCAGAGAGGCTGCCCTTATCTCCACACCAGCGTCGAAGAAACTCATGGAAGACAAACCACCCATAGCCCAAACTATTTCTTGTTGTGCCTTCCTCATCGTCACCATCGTGAAATCCAGGGGACGAATCTCACACTCAAGCAGCCAGCAGCAGCTGCACTGTAGAGCCGCACCGCCTCCGCCCTTGCCCCCTGCCACTAACCAAGCGTACAGCAGCAGAGCAGAAGATACAGGACATGGCGGAGGCAGGCGTCATCGAGCCCAGCAGTAGATGGCGGGTAAAACCAAGATTGCTCCTGGTGTTTTTTTGCATCGATTCCTGTTGTTTCAATGTTTCGCCCCCAAAGATTCCTCCCCTTATCAATGACACCTTTGATGACATCGCTGGGTCCAGCTGGTTCAGCTCATTCGACGTCCATAGTTGCTATTGGCAAATAGAGCTGACGCCAGAGGCATGCCCGACGACCACCTTCTCCATCGGCCAGGGGCTTTGGGAGTTCCAAGTTCGGGCTCTGCAATTCAGGCTCTGCAATGGGCCAGCCACCTTCAATGATTTTCTCACGCTCCTGTCCAATTCCTCTCTTTGTAGCTGGCTGGCTTACCTCAATGACCTCCTCGTGCATGCAGCTGACCTCCGGAGTGCCCTGGTGAATCTGCGAAAGGTCTTCCATGCCATCTGCCGAGTTGACTTGTGGATGCATCTGGAGAAGTACCATCTGTTCTGGGCAAGAGACAGCTTTCCTCGGCCATGTAGTACCCACTGATCCAGCAAAGGTTGCAGCAGTGAGAGACTGACCAGTTCCCTAAGGTGTTGGAGAGCTGCTGAGGAACCTGCATCACCATAGAGAGGTGCTGGCCGTGGTCCTGGTCATTCTCCATTCGCCTCACTCACCTGGTTGCTGAGTTTTTGCCAATGACCTGTCGTGCCAGACGGCCCAGAGCAGCTGCGGCGAGACGAGGGGTCAAGATCCTTTCCTCGCCTAGGTCCAGTCCTGAGTGGGGGGGGGGCCAGCGACCGCCCTGGACAGCCATCTCAGCCCTGGATCCCAAGACCAGAGCTCTCCACTCAGAGTGACCCTGTATCACCATCCAGAACGGGCTGCTGCATCGACACTGGCAAGCTTCTGGGGGCCGGCACAACATCCTACAGCCGCTGGTGCCTTCCTGCCTGCCCGTGTGCATGAGTTCTCCAGATGGTCCATGGATCGGTCGGGACCGACCCACTTCGGCACCACCAAGACACTCCATCCAGGGAGGGGGGAACTTCCAAACCGGTATCGTGATCGCTAAGGTCAGCTACGACTACGCCACTACAACCCCAAAGCGCTGGGCTGGTTGAACGCATTTACCGAACTCTGCCGATCCAGTTAGCCATCCTCACTAGCCACTGACATCTGCCCCGGTTCTATGGGCATACCGGACAGCAGTTCAGGAATCTACACAGTGCTTACATTCGGGAGAGAGTTGTGCAAACTGGTAGATTAAGTGTTTCTGCCGAGTTGGGAAACTAGCGAGCCAGTGGTTCAGGCGTGTTCTGTCTTTACTTAAATGATCTGATGTTGGGGGGCGCTGTGGCGCAAGCCGATAAGCCCCCCATTTACGGGCTTCATTGTCCGCGGGGACACAGGTTCAATGATCTGATGTCATGGGGGAGTCTGGCCTGATGTCGTTTCCCGGTTTTCTCCCCACCTCTTCTCCGCCATTAAATGCCCAAAATAAATCTTAAAATGATCTGATGCTACCGAGTCCATCTGGTAGGACGCAGAAGGGCAGTGGTCCTCCCCCATGACCGGCTGGCTCCGTACCGGCCCCTTGCTCACCCGGAGTGAAAAGAGGAGGACACTGGGGCCGAGTGTCCTCTCTGCAAGAGTCTGAGGCGTCCCTGGGGCACTCACAGCAGCCCCCCTGTGCCCTCACCGCAAGAGTCTGAGGCGTCCCTGGGGCTCTCACGGCAGCAAGGTCAACTCCGTGGCGTCTAGTGGGAGTGATGTATGTGTGGTTGCCTGTACTTCCGTGTCGCAGTTTTTATGTGACGCACTCCCAGCTGTTCGTAGCATAGAATGTTTATGTCTGTAAATTTGGTCTTTAGTGTTCTAATTTCGAGTGTTGGTGTTTTCCCTCTTAGTGTCTAGTGTCAAGTGACATATATATATATAGTCAGCGATGTGAAATCAGTGTAAATGTAAATGCCCCGGTGTGATTTCCCTTGCGTTCTAGTGTCTTTGTCCACCCACAGTCAGTCTGACGTGACATGTATATAATCCCACTCCATTTAACATTCTGTATCAGTGTCTGAATGTATGTGCCTCTATGTTAATAAACAGCAAGAGAGCCAAAGATCACTATACTACATGTATGCATATATGTGGATTGGTAAATATGAGGGACAGAGATAGGGAGAGAAGGCTGCAATATGCGGAAGCAGCTGATGTAAGTGCAGTGAATCATAAGTATTTAATAATAACAAAAGTCACTGAATAAAATGTGAACATCTCTGTAATGGGCTCCCGGTCTTGGCCCACCTGACACAGGCTTCCTTCCACTCAGGAGTCGTGAGTCAGACTAGCAAACCCACACATCCCCGAGTCTCACCCTCCCAGCTGTGCATGCATTCAGGTGTGGCTGATCCGTTGAAATCATGCCAGTCAGATATTTTCCATACGCTATTCCCCGTACGGCCCCTTAGTGATAACTTCACAACAGATACATGCAGAGGCTTCGTGTAGGCTGCTCAGCTCAGGTCTAATGTCAATGTGATCTGATGTCAATCACTTAAACCAAGTTCACAGCGCAGGAGCCAGAGGATTGAATCCCCCCCCCCCCATAAAAAAACGCAAAAACAACTACTGCATGCCTACACCTGCCACTTCAAACACACACACACACACACACACACACACACACACACACACACACACACACAAACACACACACACACAAACACACACAAACACACACACACACACACACACACACACACACACACACACACACACACACACACACTTTATCCTGCTCACATTTCAGCATCATGGAAAATGTATTTTAGTTAACCAGACAACCTGGCAACAAAATCCCAATATCGCCAAGACCGTAAGCAAACATCGCATAAGATCCCTGCGTCAATGCCCGATTGTTGTAAACACAAGCATCTCTTCATCTCGGATAGCGTGTTTGATCTAGGGATTAATTAGACCTATCTAATTAATGCTGTGACCTACCTTCGCATATTATGGGCGTCATTTTCAAAGCTGATGAAATTGGAAGCAGCCACTTCTTGTCTTCATACGCTTCGGGGTTCCATGAGTCTTGATGAAGATGACATGTGCGGATCTTTAAAAGTTTAAACAGATGCCACCGCACGGCAGCGACCTGGGGAGCTCCGTCTCCTCCCAAAGCCGTGCTCTGCCATTTGGGTAAGCAAGTACGAAACGATCAGAAGAGAAACTATCATTCACGACCGGATCCGAGGTATCTCTTAAGGTATCATATCTGACCCGTTCCTGAAGCACAGAAGTGAGCAGGATCTACAACTGATAACGAGAGACTGAGATGACGATAGCCCACGAATCACTTGACACGATCCGCTGCAGCAAGGATGCACTCTTCCAGGTGATTATTATGGGCACGCTGATAGTTATCTTGTGTTGCTTTCGGCAAGCCCGCGAGGGTGGGGACTCGTGGCGGATCTGCGCCTCTGCATGGGATCCGGAGAGAGAAGGAGCGGGGGGTGCGTGCGCGTGAATGTGTGTGTTTGTGGAGAAAGAGAGAGAGAGAGAGAGAGAGAGAGAGAGAGAGAGAGAGAGAGAGAGAGAGCACATTCATTCCATCTTAAGACGAGGAGTGCTAGGAATGTGGGTTTATATTAGACTAAGGAACGAAGCAGTAACGAAGAAATAACCACGAGTATGCATACCAGCCCTACTGAATATACACACTTTAATATTTTAAATATTTCATATTTTATACATTGTAATACATTTCTTATATTAATTATAAATATATTATTTAATTCGTATTATTCTCACAGATGTAGTATGTTCCAAAGGTACACAGTCATTCATATGTTTTTAAAAAGCGGGTTGGTCATTAAAGTGCGCAAACAGTTTAAATACATTCTTCATTCAGTTTACATATGAACAAGTGTGCTCCAATCGGCCAGTCTAAATAACTACATTATATAACCATGAATCAGATTTAACTGTTTTTATCATTTGCAGTAAATCTTACCGCTAGGTCCTTAAACACACCAGCAGATACTTCAGTGTTCAGTGAGTTGTTTAAGATAATGCAAGTTGAAGTGGTTTTATCTCTGAATTGTACAAAACAGGATGTTGACAGGGTTGTCTATACATTTATGCACTGAGCATGGGAAACATTGGATAATGAAATAAATTGGTAGTAAACCTGTCAATTAAAGAGTGGGTGTTTAAATATGCTTAAAACGCTGATGTAGCCTACAACCCAATGGTAGATTTTAAGATATTGATATATTTTTTTTAGATACACTGGTACTCATATTATCCCCATTATCAGAACATGCACTTCAATAAACTTTTAAAAGCTGGCTTGTCCATATAATTTCCAGTAGAATAAAACATGCCGTATAAATAAACCCTAAGTGAGTGATATGATCATGCTTCAGCCGGAGCTCCTGAGTCTCTGTCTGGTCTATGGCACGACCCTGCCCGGGTCAGCCTGGCAAATTACAGCCTCCATCCTGGAGGTGCATGTGAGAGTTGTTTTTGGGCAGTACCACATGGCAATGCCAGCAGAAAAAGCATAGACAGGTGGCACAATGCATGATGTTGCAGCCTCCTATTTTCTATAAAGAAAAGTAAAAAAGAATTATATAAGAAACAGAATAAGGTCTTTATGATCAGATTGCAGCTTTACCGTGTTATTGATATACTGTATATTGATTTCTATCAACAAGGAAATATTGGTTAAGGAATATTGGGGGAGTGGTGCAGTCCGACTATACAGACTGCTGAACCAAACTCAAAAACGTTTAAGGTAGAGTCTGCAATACTAATACAATACCATACAACTTTTATCAAATTCAGCGAACCTCTCCTCATGGTCCTCTAGCTGTCTGTTTTGTGTGTGCGCTCAAAAAAACAATCACAGTCCTGGTTCTGTTCATGGGAAACTAAACATAGTGGCTTGGAGCCAAAGTGTACCAGTTCATGTGCTGTTATCAATATCAACTTCTCTGAAAACAAATACGAGACGAAAAGCTTATGGAAAAAGTACGTTTGTATCCAATATGCACTGTCCATGTCCAGGAGAAGCTATTAAATGCTGTTCTAACAGAATGATAAGGCTTATACCCTTATAGCCAGACTAGGCAAATACCATTACCATAACATCATCATATGTTATCATACATCTGGAGAAAACCATGGTGAAATAAGGAAGCGTGAATAGGAACAAGTACAGCAGAAAGGATATGTGAAATTTCTACACCAATTCAAACACCTCCTGAAAGTGAGGCTCAAAGGTTTGCGGTTCGCAAATCTTGACGCGGAAGTTAGTGGTGGGTCTCAGAGGAAAGGTGTGTAGGTGTAATAGTGTTATTGTCAGTGCTTGATGTGTTTAATTCACTGTTGCCATGGGTTGTCTCCAGCCTGTGAACTCACAGCAGGCCAAAGGGACCTAGGGTCCCATTAGTCTATACGTGATATTGCTTAGCTATCCAGTGTAATCTGGATGAAGGGTGCATTCTTTAAAAATCCATGATGAATACAGACACCTTCTGCACATAAAAGGGCCCAAAAGGGACTTCTGTGTCTGCAAAGCACTTTGAGACACACACAGATTACTTAAGTCACACATACAGTAGATATATGGTACAGAATAAAACTATGCTAAATATATTACTCGGAGATAAAACCAAAATTCTATTTGGGCTCACAGGAGCAACTGAACAAAAGTGTGTCTTTCTGAGCCCCTGTGCCTCAAAGCTCGCAGTCCTCCCTTTACCAGCAAATGTAAGTGCAGTGCTTCAGTGAACACAAGCAATTAGCAACTCCAGGTTGAGGAGTATATACACCAACCGGAAAAGATTAGCGCCTCGCCACGCCTCTGTCTGACTAGGGTGTGTACAGCTGATATACTTTATTGCATGGGCACACAGCTGGTCCCACTTGAGATAGGTTTAATGTCAGCACTTCTGTCCGGACATTAAAGAGCGCGGTCTTAAAAGCAAGCCTCCTTATGCTGCATAATCCAGTTAAACGCATTTATGTGGCAGCAGCAGGGCTTAGGGCGGCATCTTGATATTGTAGTGTTCCATAGAGATATTTTTAGAGGCTGGCATGATGATTTATGGCCCCTCAGTTACCAGTGCTCAATGTCAGCCGCTGATGGAGCTTTCCAAACACTGCTCAATGTCAACAAACAAGAGGGGAAGGGTGGCGAAGAATTAGCTTATGTTAATAATTACTATAGAGTCTGGATCAAATGTCAATTAATCCATTAATCATGTTAGTCAGTTATAGCATATTGACGTCTTTCCTATTCCCACCCCCCATACTGTAGTTCTACTTACGTGTATTTTCACACTACATTTGGGACACTCTTGAGTATTGGTGTCTATCCAACCTTCACTCAGCTCATCAGTCATCTCCTGGAGCCCCCTCCCGTATCGATGCTTCAGGAGTCTCCTTCTCGAACTAGCGCCGGTTTCATAGTCTTCCCACAGTGCTTGCTTCCCCTCTACAAATGAGAAAAGTGGAAGCCTAAATAAGTGAGGACAGTATGTAACGCTGTCATATTAAAGCCCTTGAAAAAAAAAAAACACTATATAGGTCATGTCGTTTAGGTCATGTCATGGAGTAACATAACAGGGATATTATTCATTCAGTCTCCACTCAGATCATTTGATTCCTTCAGGGCTTTTGTATGCTTCCTCTGAGGTGGATTTGTAGACATAATAATAATAAAAATAATAAATACATCTTTATTCTTTATATTCAGCGTAAGTGCTTAAATGCTAGAGAGCCTGTTGCTAACAACACTAGAGTGCAGAAACGGTGAAAATGCAATGCAGATGAGCATGTTAATGATATGCGCTTATGAAAAAGCATGCCTGTGATGTGCTGTCAGTCACAGGGCTTTAAAAAGAATGACTAGTAATGTGGACCGTGGTGTAATCAAACATCATTTCCATCTGAGAAGCATGTTCCCTTTATGTAATGATATTTAATATTTCATACAAGGCCCGGATGACTGAATCTAGGCCTGTGTTTTCTAGTCTTCCTCCGTCTTCCTTCAAGTAACTATGGGTGCAGAAAGTTGACATTCAGAGAGAAACATGGGCCGGTGAAATGTATCACCCCACATGGTACCCATGTTCCCTCAGACTCCCTACACATCACCATCTCTCTCTAAGCTCCACTATCCACCTCTGTGTAAGGCTGCACACTAGACTGGAGAGAGAGATAGATAGAGAGGGAGAGAGAGAGAGAGAGAGCGAGAGAGAGCGAGAGAGAGGGGAAGGGTGGAAGAGGGAGACTCAAGGAATGATGGAGATAAAAGAGTGAGAAAGCAGGCGAAGGAGATGGGCAGAGACAGAGAGTGTATTGTAGCTCACATCTCCATCTCTCTCTAAGCTCCACTGTGCACCGTGTAAAATGAGCGATCCTGCGGTGCTTTCAGACACATGAGGGAAAGTTGTGTGGAAATGAACACAAGCTATATAGACAGGAACTAAGGTCTGGAGGAAGTCTGCCCTTGATCAATACAGACACGTATTTATTTCCACACAGGAACCCCACTGTGCCGTAGTTCTGGATTGTGTTAAAATGTCGGTCTATGCCATTTGTCCATTAGAAAAAGATAGTGAACCTTTTAACCGTTTACAATCGCAGACTTGTAGACTATAGAGGAAGCACAAGCAAGCCTCACAACACGTGATAACAGAAAGGCAACTGGCCTTGACATGCAATAGCTTGCCCGATAATCCGTCTGGAATTGCACCTATTCATTTGCTGTTTACCTAGAGTCTTTGGGAGTGATGCATTTTCACCGCTCGGGTCAAAGTCTGGGGCAGAGTTGCCCAGAGAGTTGCCCGTGGTGCCCTTGGCACACCTCTCCACCCCGTGGTACCCCTTGCGGCAATTGGTACAGAAGGCGAAGGCACAGGCTGCACAGAAGGCCCAGGTCTCCCCTGGCTCCTGGACCACAGCGGAGCTGCAGTTCGGGCGAGGGCAATACACCACGTCGGCCATGCAGTCCAGCGTCCGCTGCAGCAGGAGCCGGTCGTACCGGCTGAACAGCTCCTCACCCACCAGCTCCTTCACCTGAACAGAGAGGAATGTTCTGGAACTGAAAACATATATATATGTACAAAACATTTATAAACATGTATATTTTATTACTGATTCTGATGATTACAAGTAGAACCACATAAACTGTGCAACTGCACCTTAAAGCTCTGCTTACATTTAGAAAATTCTCAGGAAAAGTATCAATCTCTTTTTTTGTTACTGTTTTGAATGAAGAGTTTTGTAAATCCAAGTTTAGGGTTGGATCTGATGACTTAAAAAAATATTTGTTATTTTATTTAAATGTTTTGCATCAGAATTTTTTCAATTGAGTGTATGTATTTATACTGACACACTTCCTATTGCTTTTGTACTGCTATATCTAAAGGCAAAGGCACCTCTCATCAGAACCACTTTACAAATATGGACTTGTGTGAAGTGAGTGTTGAGTGATTGTTGAGTGGGTTTACAATTTCTGTTTTACAAGGTGTGCTAATCTTTAATTTGAACGTGCAAATAAGATGTTCTAGTTTGGAAGAGGAGGCACAGCACAAACCCATGGAGCTGACCTCTGAGGGGGTGGCCACGGAGTCACAGTCTGTATCAGGACATCTGAACTGGAGCTGAACTCCTCCCTCTTCAATGCCAATCCTGAAAAGGTTAGCGATGCAGTCCTTACAGAACACGTGGTCGCAGCATTTGAACCTGTGGCAATCTGAGCCAGACTTTTCCAGGAGGCAAATCCCACACTCTAGACGCTGCCCTTCAAACACCTTCTGCTGCATCCTCTGGTTGTGGTCTAGGAGCCGCTGCAGAATATCCGTGTCGGTAGCATTGTCGGCGGCGGTGACCCGTGGGTCACTGGGGTCCGAGACCTGAGCTGAGGCACCCAGCGCAGGCTCCTCCATGCAGGGAATCTCCCAGGGGGAGTGGATGGACAGGAAGCCCAGGAGGTCCTCACTAAGGAACTGGAACCAGGAGAAGAGGACAACACCTCCACCAGTATTCTGCCAAATCTCATCGAGATGCCTGCATACCTTAGAAAGCTGTGACATATCCAGTAATATATATACTGTATGTGAGACCTTTGGTAACCATGGTCAATGTAGGCTACTTTTCACAACACAGACGTACATTACAAATATATAGTGTGAGATATATTCATACAACCACAAACAGCCCTGGTGATGGCTTCTATCAGACATCTGCAATCAGTCATGTGGCCAAACATTGTCTCCTTGGTAAATATGACCTTTGACTACAGAGCTTAAACAATAAACAACACGTCACACACCTCATTATGGTGTAGCCATTGGCAACTCAATCGAAAAGCAGGCGAGGAATGACTTGGGTAAGTTTGCGGCAGCTCGAAGTCCACTACCAAAGGCGGCAGGAATTGTAAATCATATTCTCCGTTTCTTTCACCTGTTAAATTAATACACATCATGTCACAGCCTGTCTACTTAAAACGAACAAATAAAATGCCACCGCTCATCTTAGTACCTTTTTTAATGAGTTTGAAATCACGGGGAAGATGCGGACACACTTGCATCATTCCATCTGATGAAGTTTCGCTTCGGTGAAACTCTTCCGGTCCAAAAATATTCTCCATGGCGAGCAGCTCGTCTTCGCGTGCGGTCTCCATTATGTTATTACAATGTTGTGGGCCCAATAAGATGTCGTTAGGATATCCCTCCACTGGTACGCCCAGGTTACATCAGCGACAGCCCTTTAACTTGCGCTGAAAGGGGATTCCCTGTCAAACAGGCATGTCATCTGATTGGGCGGAAGAGTCAGTGAGGTCGCTGAGGAGTGGACTGAAATGATGCAATCAGCTGGCAACCATAATCGTAATAAGTGTCATAATCATTCATGAAGTCAAGGAATACACTACTACAATCTTCGTCAATTATAAGTTCACATGATCTGTTGATAAATACACTATTTAGAAGGCTATACTACTGTTATCAAAAAACATCTCTGACCAGTGATGAACAAGATCCCATAAACGGTTGCTTTCAATTTGAATACGGTCCAGGGAAAATTGTTTTTGATACAGTTACCTGCAATATCTACTTTAAGACTTTGTATTTACAAGAAAACAAGAACTGGTCAGACACCATCTCTTCATTGACACATGACTTGTGCCGATACTCCACTGCAGTCACAAGGTGGCGTTGTAATATTGGGCGACCTCGCCACCTGAAGCAGCACATCCATGTCGAATTTTCAGGTCAACGATCAAGGGCTCAGATACACATACGCGTCTTTTTTCAGGCAGAAACGCTTCAGTAACGCCTTGGCAAAGTGCGGCGGCCAAAACAGAAGCGGTGCGCTTCCCTGCCTTGCGCTGGAAAGTTGAGAATAGTTCAACTTTTAAGCGCACCTAAAAAACGCTTCAAAGACGCAACGCGTGGTGGAGAAGGGGCGCACGCTTTAAACGCGCCGTACCATAGGAATCAATGCATTTGCTCGCGTCGCGTTTTTACAAAAACGCGTATGTGTATCTGAGCCCTAAGGCTAGTTTCTGTTATTGGTTTTCACACACAGAAAACTTTCAGGCCAAGTCTCAATGTAGGTGCATACATGGATTTTAAAATTAATGATCGGCCACTGTCTGCAGGAAGGACGTGGATTTGAGAATTTTTGTTGTAAACGAACAGTACATCTAACATAATATTCACAGTAAGATGGCACAAGGTAACTTATCACTGGTCACTCCTCTCAAGTTTAGTTTTTATATTTGGAATTTGGCAATATTGCAACCCCCATACCCATCCAACTAGCCATCCCCTCCTACTCTCAGAGAGGGCTGAGTTCAGAATACCAATTTTCTAAGAATATTTAGTTTCTATACTTGGTGGTATAATACCTTCAAATCAGTCAACGAGAACTTGTAGTCAACAATTCTTATTCACCTGCAAGATGACAACTCATCCAACTCACCTCACCTTCCAAGTAAAAGAGCTTTTAAGACTGAGTACAAGTTAACTGTATCCAGTATCAACATCTTCAATCTAACTTCAGTACATTATTCCAACACTTCATTGCCTTCCAGTGGGAAGGTATTAAAAGCAGCGTGTTGCCAGCTCCTATCCTACCAGTTAGCCAAAATAAACACCAACCTTTGAGTGTAAAGCTAAGAGTGTTTCATAAACTGACCCCTGGCAAGACCAAATCCTGAGTTGTGACACTAAGTCGACGACATGGTCCTTTATTGAGACTATACACACAGCACCACACAGGAAGAAGCTGAGCCCATCCTGACGGAAGCCCCAAACGAGTCTAAAGAAGGCAACCGATGTCATCATCCCACAGCAACAGCCATTTATTTTAATTACACAGGGCATGAGCTCCAGTCATACTTATCTTGTCATCCTCATCCAGTCGAGTGGAGACCTCTCAGGAAAACAGTATGGGAATCAAGGGGTACATGCATATCATTAAGTGGTTTCTTAAGGGATACACAACGCTGAAGTTAGGCAAAAAACAAGTTTACCATGTTATGAGCAGGCTTCCTAATGTAAAAGCCTTTAAATGCAAGGCAGAGTTCTCCGGTGTAAACCTGCTTCAACTCTCTGTACAGCTCATTCTAGCGTTGATTTACACTGTTGATGCGTATTAGGAAACATACTTCCTTCTGCTGTGTTTCAATACTGAATGATATTTCAGTATGCTTGTGTATCCTGAAAATCTGGTGATTTGTTTTCGGCATGCATCTCTCACTGCCCGCGACCTTTCTCTTTCCCTCTCCTGATTGGTGCTTTGCTTACCCAGCCAGCCTCAGGTTTTTGTTTGTTTCCCTGTCTAACACCTAACCTTTGACCCCTGTCACCTCTCCCTCAGTCTGGCTCTCCTCTCAGACTTGCCTGCTTTTTTTCTCTCTCTCCCTCTCTGCCTTCTTCGACAGCTCGGAGGTGACCGTTGGGTGTTATTTTCTTTGAATGAGCCATAAAAGAACACGAGCTTCCTCTCCTCTCCTCTCCTCTCCTCTCCTCTCCTCTCCTCTCCTCTCCTCTCCTCTCCTCTCCTCTCCTTCGCTGGAGCAGGCGGAGCTGACTCACCATGGGTGCGTTTCTCGGCGCTGCTGCCATGGTAGTTCTCCTCCTCTGTGCCCTTTCGGCCCCGTTCACAGCAGGCAGCTCAGAGTTTTCC
>NC_137916.1:24167534-24273078 GCF_963457725.1 Sprattus sprattus | reverse complement strand
TACGCCCATGGCAACAGTTTTCGTAAGATCGCATCCGCTAACCCTCCAAGCAGAATCCGGATGGATATGCCCTCATAGTCATTTGAGCTATTTTTATCTGCAGTTGTCGCCGGTACTTTTTCATTGCGTTCTCATCTGCACAACAGCGGCTCTATGTTCCTATGGCTGTGTGTGTTTCTGTGGACTTGGGCGTCTTTGGGCAGAGAGTCTGTGTCTATAATCACTCTACTCACTATACCCCAATCTTAGTGTGAGGAGTCTACTGTGGCACTCGATTTAATTCATTCTCAACTTGCTTTGCTTATCAGTCTGTGTACAGACACATAGCTGCAAGGCCTCGTAAGATACGTCAGGCTAAAATCCAATTAAATTAACCTTGAATGCCATCAGCCGAGAAAAAACATGCTCTTGAATGGAGGACATTTCAAGAGTCCTCTCAAGGACTCAGTTATTCTTTCTTTAATAGTTAACTTTGGAATCATCCTACTCAACTTTGGGCCAAAAGGCTAAGTTTCAGCCAGGGTCCCATTAACTCAATAATACCTACTTACTGAATGCGCTACTTATTCAATACTACTGCTTACTTGGACACTGGTGCACACTTAGTCTCATACATACTTAATGCTCAAATGAGTTGAAATCTCCTCTTCTTAACACACATGACTCTGTGAGTGTCAAGCCATTGTGTTTTCATCAATACATCGACAGGTGTAAAAACGGTAAAGAGGGACCTCACGACCAGTTCAGGCTCACTTTGGCAGAGAAATTAGCCGAATTGTACTTTTTTTGGATTACACTTTAGATTAATTAACTGAATTAGTCCTCTCCAGATTAAGCAGAACACCATCTGGGAATAAGGGATTTAGACAGAAATCAAACCCCACCGACACACATAGCCAATTGTGGTTGTTCTGCCTACTCATCAGAATTATTTTAGAGAAAGACCCAACATTGGTCATTCACTCATGGGAAAGAGACGGACCATATGCCAGCTGGATTTATTTATCTGCACATAATTACAGTGCATATGAAACAATTATTATATGATGCATTGAACTGCTCTATAATTATACTCTACGGTTCCAGTCTATACTTCAAAATAAATGGGATTTGCAAGATCACTGATATCTTCAAACATACTCACAGAACAGTTCTATAGTTGTCCCAGTCCAGTGCTTTTATGCCACATTTGATCTCCACAACGGTGGAATAATGATGGCCTGCAGTGAAGTGCATTGTTAAAGTGCATTAGTGTTTTTGTGCTGTGTACCTCCCTACCGCAGGCCTGTCTAGGCATGTTCGCCACACTCCGGTAAACATCGTTGACTATCATTGACTCACACCACCACTTACCCCATCTCTCTTTCTGGAAGTGTCACTCCCCATCTCTACGTCCATCTCAGCTATTTGTCATTGCCTCTTTAAAACTCCTTCCCTCTTCTCTCAGTCTGTCTGCCAGTTCCATCTATTCCCCTCGCTATTTTTCCTCTCTATTCCCCTCGCTATTTTTCCTCTCTATCCCCCACCTCTTTTTGTCTGTCATACTCTCTCTCTCTCTCACTCTTTCTCTCTCTCTCTCTCACACACACACACACACTCACACACACGCAGACAGTGTGGTGTTCTCTGCAGCCCTGCACAACAGTGGCTTTGTGAACCTTACTTGGCGGGAGTGATAAGGGAAAATCCAGCTGTCATCCCTCCTGTCGCACCATTCACGCTTCTCCCTCCTATAGCTGCCTTCTCTCCTCTTCCTCCTCCTCCTCCTCCTCCTCCTCCTCACAAAACACTGCTTTGTGTGCTTCACCTGTGAGTGAGACCTACCAAAGCCACAGGTCTAACACATGCCAGCGTCTGCCCACAGACGCACACACTGAGCATTGTTCCATTTATTATGTTATAACTGGCTTTACCCGCTTATTTTGTCATGACAAACCTAGTAATTGTGAGACTGCAACCCAAGAAGGCTGTCCTTTCCGGCTACCACAGAAACACACATGCGGGACACACACAACTCTGATGCTAGAGGCAAGAAGTGTGTCCTTCCACCTACCACAGAAAAACACATACGGGACACACACAACTCTGATGCTAGAGCCCTTTTTCAAGAAGTGTGTCCTTTCCGACTACCACAGAAACACACATACGAAGCACACATAACATGATACAAGAGGCCTTTTTCAAGAAGGGTGTCCTTCCGACTACCACAGATACACACACATGAAACACACGCAACTCTGATGCTAGAGCCCTTTTTCAAAAGAGTGTCCTTCCGACTATCACAGACACACACACTTAACTCTGATGCTAGAGCCCTTTTCCAAGAAGGGTGTCCTTCCGACTATCACAGATACACAACTCTGACGGTAGAGGCCTTTTTTTTTTAGAAGAGACAGAAAACAAGAGAAGCAGCTGTGGCACTTAATGACTCAAATGTGCCCTGACGTACGCACCCACAGACTCCACCACTCGGAGACCAGGAAAGAGACGACTGCCAAGAGGAACATGCCCTCCTCCCCCTCCCTCCCTCTCTCCCTCTCTATCTTTCCCCCTTCACCTCTCCCGCCCTCCCTCTTTCTCTATCTCTCCCTCCATCCCATTACTCTGTCTGGATGGGAATGGACTGATGTTTCCCTCGGTTGCTCCAGGAAGGCGTGTGATTCATCAGGTTCACTGTGTGGTGGAGTTGTTCCCCCTGCAGCCAGGGCTGAACAGCTGCTCTCCAGCTGAGCTTCTAAACGTTTAGCCCTCTGGTCCACGGGCCCACCCACCTTATTGACAGTGAGCTTCGCTTGCAAAAAAACAACCACCAGGCAACTCTGGGCATGGCAGTTTATTGGCCTCCGTCTGTGTCTGTGTGTGATTTACAACCTGAATTCACAGAGAAATGACTATTCGTCTGTGATGTAGCTACTTAACGTCGCATAAATGTGATGCCTTTAAAATGAAGATATCATTTTAGAATTTATCTTAGGCGGTAAAATTTCTTCTGGTGGTTGGATAAAAAATACCGTTCTACATTGCTGTCCATTGCACAAATCCAGCACTTTTTACCAGTGTTGTTCCTAGTACAATGTCACTTAAATGTTGACATATATTTAAGTATTTAAGTTATTATAATTTTGTAATTATTTATTTATCATTATAATCCACCCGGCACTAACTGCGTGAGTACTGCAAGCCAGCAGTTGCTACTTTAGATAAATGAGCCCATTTGCCTCACAACTATATGGCCACACTCCCAGAAATGGGTTACCCCACTGGCTCTCTCTCTCCCTACATGACCCCGACTGCTTCCCCGTCCCCTCCCCCGCAACCCAGTGGAACAGTTAAGTAATCTCTCCCTGGGGGTGGCAATTTACAGTAAAAACACATGCCACCCATCTGCCTACACGCGGCCATGCAGAAGGCACTGGCCAGCACACAAGCCCAAGGCTGGCCATCCAGCCCTGTGTACCTACCCGCCAGCTCAACTGGTTGGAAGAGTTAGGCTAGACGGGTAAATATGCCTGTTTCTGTTCTCGTCTCTCACATGAACTCATGTCCAGTGTGGTATTAATAACAATACAGAGACAGAGGGGTTTTTTAAAGCAAGATTGTGCAACACGTTGATACTTTTAGAGGTCTGTTTTTCACGGGCAACTAGTTTTGATATTATCTCCAAATTCATTTAGTTGGTATGTGGTCATGTGCAGGACAGATAAACACACCTGTCGTCCAGGCTGAGCACAACATAGTTATGTGGTCTGGGATGGCACGCCCCACTAAAAACAAAGGCTTTTACAGCATGATCTTGCTAGCTGTATCACCATACCACACCAGTTAGCATACAAGGGACTTTTCCATGCCTTTTAGGTAGATAGCTGATTAGATCAGACCAAAATTCCTTACTGCTGCTTTTAAGAATCTGATTTGGTGGTTAATATTTATTAACTAGTAATGGGTATACTGAATGGTAACAGATGTACTGTTTATTTAGGCATCAGTTTGTTGACCTGCCATCAGAGATTAACACTTTAAAAAAACAAGATGGTTCATCCAGTTAAATGCTAATGGCAGAGAGGGTGTAGACCTACTGCCCACAGCCTTCAGACTTGTGTGGGCACATTCCTGGAATTGCTGGTGACAAAAACAAACTTGAAGTACGAGATTTAAACCCCTTCACATGACAACTGGCACATTCCCTGTAGATTTACAAAACACGGCCGGCTTTGGAAATGGAAATGTGTAACTGTGTGTAACTCTCTCTCTCTCTCTCTCTCTCTGACAAGTGGTAATTAAACAACTTCTATACAAATTGAAACATAATAACTGTTTGTGAACTCTTTCACAGTGCCAAAAAAAAAACCTGAATGTTCTGTGACAGGAGTTCATTTTGAAGGCACACAGAGTGGATATGGCTCATATCCAGGAGGAAAAGAACACTGAATGTTTTGAAAGAGGAGGGAAAGACAAATACACCCTTTGCAAACATGTACACTCGTCTGTGTCAAGCATCAGACATTTACCTTCGATGGTGGACCCCTAGAAAGGTCCCTACTATATGATTACGCTGTAGTACTGATGCAGTTCACCTTCTATGTTATGTCTACAAGTGTTCCCTGTGAATATAACAACATGTGGACAAAGGACAGACCAAGCCAGAGTCAGCACGCATACTAAAGCCTGGCACCAAGGTGCCAAACAAACCATTTCACATGTTTCAAGGACAGTGCAAGGAAAGTAAACAAAGAGCTTGTTTTTGGTTGCCTGACAGTGTGAAGTTGTACCGATGCCTTTCTGGGGGTTTGGTGACATTTCACAAATAGGTCACAAATAGCTAAGCGAGGCTGGAGGCCTAGCCTAGGAGATTCTCACCCAATGTGACGAGGATAAACAGGTAATACTAGTAACCACATATCTTGGGTTGGTCTGAATAGCATTTTTGTTTGGGGTGGGTACATCTGAAGCCTCCGAGGTAGATTTGGAAACCACTCCACATCACACCCTCATGCTCACAGAAACAAAAATCCTAAATTAAATACTTAACCTTAATATAACCTACATATATAACAGCACCAATCAGTAGTGTTCAATAATTTATTTCACTCAAAAAATGTACAGAAAAATACACAGATACATGGTTTTGTTCTCAAGAAAAAATGAAGAAAGCTTGAGCACAGCTCAAATACTGAAGTCACAATCTTCATAATGTAACAGTTCAATGGCAGGTCTTGGGTTCAAATCTTTGACGAGTGTTCTTCTCCCATTACAACAGTGAAACCTACCATTTTCCTGTTCTTTTAGGCGCCAAGCCAATACCACACCACATAACAGTCAATTACAGTGCAGTGAAAT
This sequence comes from Sprattus sprattus, assembly GCF_963457725.1. Lineage (NCBI taxonomy): Eukaryota > Metazoa > Chordata > Actinopteri > Clupeiformes > Clupeidae > Sprattus > Sprattus sprattus. The sequence continues at coordinate 24,267,741 of NC_137916.1, read as the reverse complement.
GCTAAATAAAAGAGTTCTTTGTACTTCGCAACCTCTTTGGCACCATGATCAGTGACCAACTGGTTCAACAGAAGAACAGTCTCCAGTGCTCTCGCCAGCTTTTGGTGGGGATGTTGGCAGTTCTGTGCGACTTGCAGAATCCAGTCCCACACTAAAGCAAACATATCTGCACCCTTTCACCTTTTTGCATTCAGCTGGATTCGACCCCGAATCCAAGCCACGTCGACTGACTTTGGCTCACAGTGGAGGAGCCTTTCTCCTTCCCTGCAACCGTCTGGTCACTTCTCCAAGGGGAGAAAAAGAAATGTGAGACAGGTCATCTCCTCTTCCTGCTGCTCCTGTTTGACTTCTTCCTCTTGAGGATCATCTGGTAGAGTCGTTCCAAGCCTGCTTGGAGACCTTGGCCATCCACCGCACTGCAGCCCTGTGTGTGGTGTGGCGTGGAGGTGCTCAGTTCATGGAGGCCCAGAGCCTTCTCCACCTCTACCTCGTTCCTGGCATGGGGCAGGTCCTGCTTGTTGGCCAAGACCAGCACGGGCACGCCCTGGTTCTCTGGCGTCCGGCAGACCTTCTGGAGCTCTGCTTTGGCCTCCTCCAGACGCTCCCCTTCGCTGGAGTCCACCACAAACACCAGGCCGTCAGTCCGGCGCATGTAAGATTTCCACAGCGGGCGGAGTTTCTCCTGTCCGCCAACATCCCACACCTGGAAGGTAGTGGTCCTGGCACTGCCAGCGGACACTGCCACTTTGACTCGCTCCGTGTTGAAGCCTTTGGTGGGAATGGTCTCCACAAACTCACGCAGTTTGAGCCTGTAAAGCAAAGAGGTCTTCCCTGCTGCATCAAGGCCAAGCACCACAACGTGTAAAGGCTGGAGATTTGGTAGGAAGGGTGTGTTAGGAGACATGTCTGTCAGTTGATTTCCCATTCTGCCTCTTGATTTCAGAAGCCTGGAGATCGTGTCTCACTCTTTGAATCCGACACTTGCTGTTGAGAGCTGTGAAGAAATGGAAGATCTGTGTTACTCATTAAACAATTTTTGAATAAGCAAAAATCTAGAAACTTGCATATCTGGGAAAAGTGGTCTTGGAATATACTACTGAACACAATTGTATTTGTTGATAATACTTTTGTATAGTAATGAGTTAATCACTAAGTTTAAAAAAAAATACCCAGTCAGATATATGTGGCAAACAGGACATGAGGTTACCAAACGAAACTGGCCAACGTCATCGTTTTTCATCCACCTCCCCTCCCCTCCCCCAAACCATAAAATACGTTTCTGGAAATACGACCGAGAAAGAAGAAACAAATGTAATATGTATCCCATCTAATTAGCCTAGTTTGAATAGTTATAACCTACAATAAATTGCATTATGAAGCCCATATAACCACAGCCATAAAAACAACACCAAACAAATCTCCTTCCAGCGCAATGAGTAACCTACCACCCTCTCCTATATTGCCTCTGCAAATTTAAGAAAAGTATCTGTGCTGTCTTCACCACACATATCTACACTAAACTGGATAGAATCAAGAAGTTTAAAGTATGCACTTCAACTTGTGCAAAAGTGAAACACGCTATTACCTTTCTGCAAAGTTTGGATATTCCGCGGTTGCGTCGCCTGCTCCTTGATAGAGTGACTTCACCTCTGCTCTCCCCGGTCTGTCGGTGGTAATTAAGGAGCACAAAGGGTGCGCCGAAACAAGATAGGCACCTCTTTTCAACCCCCCTCCCGTGACGTGATAGAGCCGTGCTGTAAAAACAATGATGATGGCTACGCCTCTTTCGTGTCTTAAAGGGGACGCAGTTTCAAAAGCCTCTCCTCCGAAGTTTCACCTTACTACTGCTTATTCAAGGCCACATCCTTTTCATTTAGCTACTCGCGTAGACTGTTTAAAACACTAACGTGTTGTGGAGTCATTGTCAGACAGAATTACTCAAATTATATTCGATGAAGCTGTTTTGAATATGGTGTTAAAATAAATAGCCTATGTGTGCGTTGTGTTCATTTGGAGTGGACTGGCCTTCACTAACATTCACTGAAAATATAACGACAAACTTTCAATGGCCTCCCACTGGTTGAAAATGAGAACAGCAAGAAACCCTAGTCGTCGTCATGTTGATGATACATTTGTGAGAATAATTCTTATGTGATTTGTTTCCATGTTTAAATTAACAGGTCACCTGGCAACTACACTACCATGGCTTTCTGCAACTTTTAGTAAGACTAGACTTAATTCAATGTGGAACCGCGTGCCATGTTCCATGTATTTACAGTAACTTGAACCATCAGGGAGAGATGTGCGTGTTTGGGGGATGTATTCAGTTCAGAGATTATGATCCTGCAATCTTCCGTCGGGCAATGGCAGCATGTTACGAAACATTTCATATCTCTGTCTGGGAATCTGCCAGTCAGTAGGCCTACTTGAGGTTACAACAATAGACACGACACTTTGGGATGCAAAACTGCACCAGGTAAAAATAGGACAATCAGATGAACTTGTAAAGGTGAACGACTGGCCTCGTCACCCAAATGGATACACCCTAATGCTAGGCGTAGGACACATGAAATGAATGATATCATCTCCTTATGTAGGCCTGCATCAATAAAATCGTCAATAACTGAAAACATAGCCTATTAGCCAGCATCCTACTGCACGTATAAACTTTAATCACCTCATTTGTTCGAAATTTTTCAAACATTTAAAAAAAAAAATAACCACAAATGTGTTCAATGGAAAGTGGTTTATGGAGGTTGCTATACAGGCGCGCCTAAGTGTGTGTGCGCCCCCAAGCGTTATTGTATATAAAGTCACCAAATTCAAACGAATAGGCTTACATTTCTTTAGGTCCATCAACAGGCGCTGACCAGTGATCAAACAAACAAAAAACATAAGTTCGTCCGATTGCCCAATCAGTCTGTTTTGTATAGCCTATCTTGAGGCGAATTTGCAAAGTAGGCTACCTACGAAACCTCATTTCTGGCAATACTGAACATAATTGAAGTGCTTTAGGGAAAGGTGGGGGTTGGTGAGCAATTTTAGGCAGATTGCAGTATCGTTTTACCTCGCCCAGGCCTATTCAAAATGTAATTTTCCCCAGTCAGGAATCTAGCTAAGGGTCTTTTTGACGTTTTCTCTCACCCTTTGACACCGTGCGTACTGTTGCTAAGTAACCGACCTGCGCGGTCCTCTGCCGCGAAATACCTCTGCTGAGCTCTCGCAGGTTCTGTGTTAGAATGCAAGCTTGGAACTCATCGTGAAACAACAGACCACGGTCAACAAAACCTGTAAGTGCCATTGCTCTGCTAGTTCACTTTCTGAGAGGACTTTATTTTGTTAGGTTAAGTTAGATTAACTGTTATTCCTCTTTTGAATTCGTTTCTTATACCCCAAAAAGTGGTCTAAAAGTTTTAAATACCTTGCACAATTTAATGTACATGTTGATGTAAATACCCAGCAAGACAGATATGTTTTCATCAAAACCTTACACCTAAACATTAGGCTGATGTGTAACTTAATTAATAAAAACGCATGCCTAATGTAGGATAATCGTGATTTTTTTTTTTTTTGTCACAGAAAGTCTCAATTTGTAAAGCATCGGTGCAATTCAAAAGGTACTGTACCAGCTCTGCTATTTGTCTGATTGCGTGCTTTTAAGGCATTAGAGATTTCTCTCTCAGGTTACTTCCCCTCTGGCCGTACCTAGTTTGGGTGCCAGGTCTCACTAATGCGCAGGGTGTAAGATGTCCGCAATGCACTGGGAAGCGCGTCGCCGACAGAGCATGCTGGATCGACGCTTGTCGCGGTCCAAGCAGGTGAGCGCGGCCTGTTTCATAATTGATCAATACCGGAGGTGAAACTTGAGTGTCCACTCCGTTAACATTTCCTGGGTCAGTCCAACATCAGGGTGTATCCCTTTCAGATGTCACTTTTGCCTTGTTTTTTTAGATTGTTGTAAAATTCTGAATCTAATTAAGTGGCTTTTTGCCTTGCGCGTACATGGGAAAGGTCACATGAACATGGTCAACAAAACAAGCGAGTATGGGGTGGCCATGTGAGTCGCATGTGATGCTTGAATATGTCATTTACTGTGAATGCCTTGTAGGTAGCCTACAATGAGCAAGTAAAAAGGACAGAGACAGAGTTTTCAATCACAGGGTCCACTGTGGATCACTGAAACATCTCTGTGTGCAATTAGCAACTGTGAATTAGTTCCCCACACACAGCAGCAAAAGCCATTAGAGCAGGGATCTGGGGTCTTTAGCACTTTCAATCCGTCCCATTCTCTGGTTTCACACATCCACGGAATGAGGGGCCATTGTGTAAAAAGCAGCAGGTGAAAATTAAAACCTAGAAGAAACTTGCAGCAGTCGCCCCCCGGTTCCGTGTCCCACTGTTTACACGTCGTTGTCAATGAAACCTGGATTCAGGAGGGGCATGTCTGTTCATGCTGACAGTGTGAGTGACTTGTCCAATCTCCAAACTAACCGAGGTGTGTGACTGAAGTCTGAAGACAATTTTTTATTGTATATGGCTCTCTCCAAACTGTACCACAGTTTATAACCACTTGTGTTATATTCACCTACAGCGTACACAAATCTGCAAGCAACAGACATTTACCAATATTATTTTTTTAATGATTTATCTATGATACTTCTAACGTGCTGAACAGGCTCAATAAAAACGTACTTATGTATAACTGTTTGTAGGTCCATTGTGCTGTTATTTAGATTAGACCAGGGAAAGTCAGGTCAAAACAGAGATCTTACAGAGAATAGGTGCACTGTCTGTGTATACATGTCCAAGGGTAAACACCATAGAGTATGGGCTTAAAGCAAGCAGACTGCATTATCATAAACACACTGTGTTATCTGAACTAGAGTAGGTCACTGAAAGTTCACAGATATATCCCAGTACTGCATGGGTTATCACTGTTCCCCCAACAATACAAACAACCTTTGTGGTAGCAGTGAACCACCTCATCAGAATTCTTTTGTGGACTTTGTGCAATCATGTTTTTAAGTCAGTGGACGGGGGGAATTGTTTTGGTGACATGAAGGTGTTATTTGGACGTCTTCAAGTACAGCTCATTAACTGTTTGGTGGTACTTACAAAAGCTGCTTTCTGGAATACGCCCGAGCTTGCCTCACTCTCAATGCTGCTCGTTTGCAGGTTCAAAACAACCCCCCTCAGACTGGCCCAGAAGCTCCCGCAGAGGCTCCGAAAGACACACCTGGGCAGCCAGGTATGTAAGTGTGTAAGGTCACTCTCCCCCAATTCTTTTCTATTTTCTCAGTCTTTTCTTTTTTCTACATATACACGAAAACACAAAGTATATAAGTATGACAGAGAATCAGAGCGTGCACACAGGTGTCATATACACAACGTATTATAGAGGAAAGAAGATGTATCAGCAGATAAGAGGTCACTTCACAGCTTGTTGAAACCGTACATAAACAAAGGCTTATCATGGAGGGCTTTAAAGAGTCACCTAATCCCTAATTGACTGTTTATCCCAGGAACAAATGAATGACTGACTCCTAATGTCATGCTTATCTTCTATTACCAGTCAGCTCAGTGGTCAAGGCAATTAACAGCAGTCAGTTGACAGGCCAAGCACCCAACCATTAGACATTCTAAAAACATCACATGGTAGTATGCGTGCACCCAGCAAACAATAGTCTTACAGCAATGATTCATTGCACGGTGATATTGAATTCATGAATCTGGAGGCCTTTTCTCTTATACCGAGGGGGTCAGTTTTAGTGCATTGTAAAAATAAAACCACTTAAATGAGGAAGTTTTGAACTTATGAAAGTATTTTGACTATTTTGAACCCTCTGCGATAGCATTATACATTTACTGAGGTCTCCATGAGTTCACTAAAAGCAGAGGAGGAACTGGAGGTTGTGAAGGATTTCACTGCTGCACTTCACTTTCACCTGCGGTACAATATGGCACAGCTTTTCATGCGTCCCCCTCTTCCCCGTAGGCCATTAAGTGTATCTGACAGTCAGTCACGCTCTGTTGTTCTCACACAAGACAGGAGAGCTCTGAATTATTTACAAGGACCACATTCAATGCCCATGGCCCCCTAGAGAGTTCCGTATCACATGCTGTAACGCTGCCAAACTGCTCTCTGGTGGCCTGGATTGGAGTCCTGAGGTTTTGTGTGCGATGAAACTCTGGCTGTGGTTGTGACGTCTTGTGTTTTTTTTCTGTTTTTTTTTCACCCTCACAATGAACTGTCTAGTTAATATGGATTAATATATATATATATTTTAAACTAATATGAATTCATTTTAACTTAAGGTTATGTTAATTCATGGATCCAGTTGACATGATAACACTAAGGGAGAAAGGTAGCCCTTGAACGTGTATGTTTGGGTTGTGACATTACTAACATGACCTTCGGTGATGGACATTTATGTTTAAAAGCATTGACAGACATCTAGAGTATATTGTGTCAGCCAATCATGTTTGCTAATGAGCACAATAAACAGACATGGAGGTATTGCGTTAAATGAACATAGTGCATGGGCTTTGAAAACTTGGTAGACTTCTCTTGAAAAGTCCTCTTATTTGTTGAAATGACCATGTCCAGCCACAAACGTTTTATTCATTTTTTTCATACTGATATAATACATTGGTAGCATGTATTAGGACTAAGGTTAACACAGTAAAATAATATTTGAAAAAAAGTTTCCTATTTTTAGTTGGAATGTTGTTAATAATGTAATAATTAATGTTACTAATGTAAATAAAGTGTTTTTGTCAGGAAACACACACACTGTGCTTGTATGTAACTGTTTCAGCAGAAAACCTATGTGTCAACTGCAAACATACACCTGTGGATGAAACTGATAACGGCGCTAAACTTCAAAACCGATACAGCGTGAGTAAGAACATTTGCTAACTTGTTGTTACATATTATGTATGCATTCACAATTCCTTAAAGGTTTAGTCCACGATTCTTGCAAAAGTTGGTTGATATCTGAGCTCAACAGCCAATCAAATTTACACCCCTCCCTTTTGTGCTTCTGACGCAACTGATTGGCTGGAATTGGCTTGGCCTGAGCCACTGGGTTTGCTTCCCATTTACAGAGCCAGGACTGTATATAAACAGTTTTTTTTGAGTGGACACACTGAATGGACATCTGAGCTGTCAGTTAGCTGAATTTGACAAAATGTCTATTGGATTAGAATCGCAGACTGTACCTTATAATGAATGCATGACACACCTCTTTAAGTACATTACATTTGCCGTTAAGCACTTTGAGGTGCATTGTTTTGTATGAAAGGTGCTATACAAATAAAGTGTATTATTATTATTATTATTATTATTAATAAATCATATTCTGTTATATCTCTAATGAAACAACGCCTCTCTTCTGATTGTATTTTCCCAGTCTGTGCAGTACTCTCAGCAGTGGTGAGAACATCTGGGAGGTCAAGCTCTAAACCACAATTCAGTACCATCCTTGTCCACGCATCCTTGTGTTCTGGGCCAAAAAGCATTATACTGTACAATTGTTGTAGCAAACTAATCTCTTCAAATCTTAAAGTTGGTACTTCGATGAGAGGCAGACGACCAAATACGATGAACTGAAGTTTACTCAATCTTGCAGATTTCCATCGAATTTGTGCGGTGGTCCATGGAGCATCGCTATCAAAAATCCGTGCACTCTTATACTACAATTTCCATCAGTACGCTTTTCCAAACTAAATATTTATCCAAATTGAGCCAATCAGAATATTCTGCTCACTTATTGCTTAAAATCATTTCAAGAAAATGGTGACTTGTGCGAGCAGGTATATGTCCTTGTCTATGTTTCTATTTTGTCCTTGACTTGTCTGCATCTCTTATACAGAGACTCCTTCATAAATGCTTGGCTGTCCTCCTTTTCGAAAACAGGCCTTTCTGCTTGGCCTTACAAGACACTCATCTCTTCACACAGGCCTTTCTGCTTATGCCTACACGACGCTTGTCTTTTGGCAAAACTGTTCCATGTTCACCACGCCACTGTAATACAACCATTGTATTTTTTATCTACACAATCCAATATGTTCAACAATTATTAAAGAATCCATTAACTAAATCCATGACTCTGGGGTGCCGTTTATGGAATTTCCCCTTAGATTGATTTAATGATGTGAAGGACTTAAATGCAATTATGTAACAGTATGGCATATTATATGCACTGGCTCTCGTGGTCACAGATTACATCCTCATTAGTTTCATCAGTCATGCAGTCCAGCACAGCAGCAGTATATAATGTGATGTCCACGTGAGTGGATGTCAGTGGATGTTACATTTCTATTTTACATTTAGTCTTTTAGCAGACGTTTTATCCAAAGCGACGTACAAAGGAGAGAACAATCAAACTACGAGCCATAGAGACCTTGTGTAACAATAAATACTATTTTACATAAGAATGACAAAAAGTGCAGGAATGTAACTACTGTAAGTGCAAGTAAGGTACTAGTTGAAGAGCAAGATAGGAAGGGAGGTGCTCTCTGAAGAGTTGGGTCTTCAAGAGCTTCTTCAAGGTAGAGAGGGACACCCTTTGCTCTGGTAGTGCTAGGCAGCTCATTCCACCAATGTCTCCTCACAGACAACTAGCCTGTTCATTCTCATGTGTTTTTTATTTGGATCTGTCATATTTACCCCTTTGTTGTCATCAATGTAGGTAAAACAGAATCACCCGACTTCTCAGGCCTCTATGAAACAAACAACAGTCTTTTGTTTTGTGTAATGTGATGACTCACATGGTTATAGGCCGTGTCTGAACCACTTCATCTTGGCACAGCGAGCTGAGTGTAACTAAGTGGATCTCAGAGAGACCGCTGTTGAGTCTGTTCGAACATGAAGAGGCTGGAGGAACACAAGGAAGAAAGAGAAACCTTGCCTGATTCTAAAAATAACATTGGCTGCCTTGCGTGAAAGACAGAAAAGCAAAAGCCCTGGTACAGCTAAGCGACTGGACATTTTGTGAAAAGCAATGGCGTATTACTGACTGAGCAGCACATACACACGATGATACGGGGAGAAGATCAGGGTCCCTGCAGCTTAGAGCTGTTTTTTTCTTGATCAAGGCACTATTAGTATCAAATAATATCTATTAATATCTTTAACCTTGTCATTCATATGTCAATCGGAGGTGCCAAACCTTGCAGCAGTCCGTGTCTGAGGCACATCTGAGCAGTCTGGCCTGAAAGAGGTAGCTCACACTCAAATGTGTCTTTTTTGAGCAGTAAACTACATTATTTGAGCTGTGATGAAACACATCAATGCCGGGTGTCTAACTTACACTTTAACTGAATGAAGAACAACATCTTTGTATAGACAGTGAACTTAATTGACAGTCCCCAATCCAGTTACACAACACCAAAAATAGATCTTTTTATTTATTATTGACACGGGAAACAAACAAACATTGAACAAATAAACAAACAAAACAACTTGGTTTGCTATAAAGAGCACAATACTTAATTCATTGCGGCACTCTCTAATATGAGAGGGGAAGCATATGGCATGTACTTAAACAGTACACAGTAAAGCTGAGAGAGCTCGTGGCCCTTCATTTATAGTGCATGTAAATAAGTGCAATGAGACCAGACATTGTGTAGAATTTGAGTGTGAGCGCATTGCTTGCGTCATTGAGTTAATGACTCCCTCTGAAGATGTGATTGAGGAAGCTAAAGCATGCGGAGCTGGTTGGAGGGAAGCCGTGGATAAAGGAGCTAGAGGGTTTGTAGATATATCAACACCATCGCTTTTGTTGGACCACGGTTTTCAAGGATGGCCACTCAAAGGAGCTTTGAAGGAGTTGGGCGAGGCTGCTGAAGAGCTGCTGCTGAAAGAGCCAGTGGTTATGGCTAAGGCACTCACAGATTACTTGAGGACACGTAAATTAACCTGTATTACGTGGAGAAGCCTGTAAACTATGAAGGAGCCTGTATAACGTGGAGAAGCCTGTATAACATGAAGGAGCCTGTATAACGTGGAGAAGCCTGTATAACATGAAGAAGCCTGTATAACGTGAAGAAGCCTTTTGTTGCAAGATGACATACTTTGAGACTTTGAGTCTGAGTACTTGCATGTGACAGTTTGAGGTCTAAGAGGCTGCGGTGGGACATCCCCAACCAACAGCATAAGGAATTTAACATCTTTTCCTGTGTATAACTAAAATGGACAACTCTAACCACCCATGGTATTGATATCAATTTAGAAACATTAAAAAGAAGGCTGAGGGGGCGAATGGCCTTCGTCGTTGTCGTGAATATCATGATTTGACTTTTCACGAAAAGCTCTTAAAAAGAGATGTGTGGAAGAAATGACAGGCACCTTTAGTTCGGAATATGAGGTCTGCTTTCACCACAGCAACAATTCAGTCAGTCAGGATCCAACAATCAAAAACTGTATAACAGCTCAAAGAAAAAATGTACTTGCAATGGCCTCTCTTGGGTTTCAAGCAAAATCTCAATCAAAGTTCAAATCAAGGATGTAGAACCACTTCAAGGTTAGCGTCTGACGTCTCACTGGCTGCCATTAAACACATGGGGAGTGGTGCTGTTAGCCCCACAGTCTAAGTACTGAAAGGTCTCCAAGGACAGCTGCTCATAGTGGGCTAAATAGTACACAGTCATGGACACCCTGGAAATAAATACAGATAAACAAGTTTAGTACAGTTTTCATGGAACAAAATTAGCCTGAGCCTGACAATGCCATAATAGTTAATGGACAACTTACCTAAACTATTTTACTTTTACTATAACACTTTTAGTTTTTTCAAAAATGTTATAATCCAAAATTGTACAAAAAATTACAAAAATAGTTTTGTGGGCTGCATCCTACGATACAACATTAAATCACATGCATGCACATCCATATATGATTTTTGAATAATGTAGAGACATTAGGACATTAGAGACAGACCCACATTAACCATGTCACTTACTGTAATTTCAGAAATAGGACATGAACAGTGAACGCTGACTTGCAGTAATCACTGTGAAAACAGGATACACGCAATGAGTTAAGAGTCTAAAGGATATCAGAGTTAATCTCACTTTCATGTATAGAATACAAACATAGATTTGTTTTGGTGGGAAGTGGGAGAGCACACTTACTTTTGGCCATGCAGTGACCAATTAAAGCCTTACAAAGGGGATGACAGCACATTCTACCATAACTTAAAAGTGAATCTCTTCAGTTCTACATTATCCCACAAAAAAAACTCTCAAAAACTGCTCAACTTCACCAAAATGAAAAGGTGAGATGTAACAATTTATGTAATGAGCTGTTGCCTTGATCCTTTCAGCTATCAAAACTCTAAAAGTGTTACACCTTTTAAAGTTAAACTTTAAAAGCGTCACGTTAAATGTGTAGCATAAAACCTTTGGTCAGGTTGATACTGTGAATTCTTTTGAGTTTTAACAGACAACATTTCAACAATGGAAGTGCTTGAATGACTAGATATGAGAAATGCACTCTGGCTTGCTGGTTTTCAACTAACATCTTGCTCCCCGTACCACCAAACCAAAACATTGCAAAGATTTACATACATCTTGTATAAGTTATACGTCACAAAAAAAATACAGTATTTTGATGTATGTATTAAAATGTAATAACGGATTTTGGATACTGTTTCACATTGTGGTAACACACTGTTTGGGCGAAACATCTCTTGGAGCTGCACAGTTGAAAAGCAATTAAGATCACTACAATACACCTCTGGTGCAGCATATAAATGCTATTTCATTTAATTGATCTGTCTGAAAAACAGTACAGTCAGTGTAGACAGAGATCGGCACAGAGGTAAGACCTGTTATATCTTGACTTATCCATGTAATCTTTTTTACAACTTACTTCATCCCCGGGTCGGTCAGACTGACACGAATCTCAAAGGAGTGCTGTGGGAAAGCAGAGAGAGAGTGAGTTGTGGCGAGTCAGCACATTCTGTGGGATGCCTTTCATCTTTAATGAAAGGATCATACGGACTAAAAGGATAAAAAAAAAATGTTGGCTGTGGTAAAAGGCTTTTGTGGTTAAAAAAAAAAACGTTTTAACAATGCATGACTATGTATACCGTAATATCCCTTACTATTAACCGTGGTTTACAAATTGATTTTGCCAAAAATTCTGCAGCCATGGGGTTAGTAAGTAATACGTTCAGCAGCAGCAATCCCAGATGAAGCGTGAATGGGTCTCTCTCTCTCCAACAACATTGGACGGCACATCTTCATTCACACTCAGTCACATTCAGGGTGTTATGGATGCTATGGAGCCCGAACCTCCACAAGAGGTCTGTGTGAGGTCTCATGCCAGGCGATCAATTAACAATTAGACTTAAATGTTTAGCGTACATTCCCACACCGTACTATAACAATAAATAAGTGGGAATGAGGTATTTGTCTGTGTGTGTGTGTGTGTGGGGGGGGGGGGGGGGGGGGGGTATGTGTGTGTGTGTGCGTGCATGCATGCAGGGAGTGTGTGTGTGTGAATGTCTGTGGGGTTAGGGTGTGTAGTTGTAGTAATTTTGCTTGGTTAATAGTTGGGGAAATATAGTTCAGTATCTACACAGTTTTTTTTATGTATTTGTATATGTATTATGTATTTGTATATGCTATTAAGCATAAGGGGTAGACATAGATTATTCAGTCACACTCTGTCTCTCTTTCTCTTCCATCCTTTACACACACCTTATACTTACTTTTTTCTTAGAACGTGGTGGGATGGTAGTCACATTGGCAGCACGAGCCTTTCCAACAACTGTTTCCACATAGAAAACCGTCACTGTCAGGTCTGAGGCCTCCACCGTTGCAAAGTTATCATTGCTGATGTTCAAGGAGTTCTACAACAGATTGCAGGGGAGCATCATCTCAGGACCTAGTCATGACTATGTGATGAGTGACAATACCTGTTCAACTACATTTGCAATCAGATCATGTAAAAATGCATGCTCACGCAATTCAGTCATAATACAGATACTCAAAAACAAAATCCCACAGAATATTTGTGTGACACATTTATCAATATGATCATTAAATTATAGACTTTTTAATTACCCATGGGACACCAAAGCCTAACACTTTAAAGTATACTGGAAAGTTCTGGAAAAGAATCGTGTGGTTTATGGGAGGTTCAGGATCCATTGAATGTTCCTTCTATGAAACCTCACTTGATTGTACTGGTCTGACAAAATGCTGTCAATTTAACTGTGGTGGAAAAAACTTAAATAGTAAATCCCAGGGTCTCACTGAACTTGATTTACACAGTTGTATGATTACGCACGAGGATGGTGAGGTTAACTGCCGTAGGTGTGAAGAACACATAGGCAGACTGCAATCCTAACTCTGAGAGAGCCACACTGCGAGGGAACAGGAAGAAGAGGAAAAGCCCGCTGAAGAGCAGGCACAGGCCGACTGACACACACACATACAGCTTCCTGTGGGTTTCAAAAACAGACATGACAACATGTAAGAATATGGTCTGTACAATATTATAGAGTTCTGTTTTCTGTTCTTACACTGTTATGAAATTATTATAAAGTAACTGATCACCAAGTAGTGATCATTTTGGTTTCTTACATTACCTCTGTCTCTGTCACGCACACACACACCAGAAGCACGCACGCAAACACACACACAGACACACAGATTGATATTCACTCACGTGCGTCTGGGCTTGAGTCTATGGTCTGTGCACGATATCACTGCTACTAATTTGTTTTCTTGTCCTGAACATACAATAAGCATCAATAGGTCAAGTCGAAGAAGAAATCAGTTTCTATCTTTCTAAGATAATGTAACTCTTTTACATTATAAAAAGATGTTACACCACACACATGTTACACACACACACACCTCTTGGGATACGGCCTGTCCCCTGGCAGGTGGGGCAGTTCACTGTAGCTCCTGAGGTTGATTTTCCTTCTGGCCTCTGTCTGCTGTCCGTCTGTGGTATAATGGCCTGAGCATCCTCAGCCCTGTTACTAGGGAAGGCCCCCATTCCTGGCTGGGGTGAAAATAAGATATTAGCCCTAAACGATCACTATTAAGGGTAGCCTACTTACTGACTGAGCTACACAAAGTAATGTAAGGGTCTGTTCTACCCTCCAAAAGATGCAGAAGAAGAAGACAGTGTCTTCTTAAGAAATCCTTAACACCAAAGCTGACATTCAAAGCCTGAAAGCTCACTAGACTGTTAGTTCGCCCGCGAATTATGCAGACTATTCATTTCTGTAGAACATTCGACCTGTAAAAACATGATTTATGCTGCAGTATAAGTTGAACTGCCTTTTATAGGTGTTTTATGGGTTTCTACTCCAAGGTTCAAAGTACATAACTAGTAAGCTCAGGTGATCTCGAAAGATGAATTAAACATGCCATAGCCTACAGAAAACCTAACAAATACCTGTTAAGCTCAGGTCAATTTGTAAAAAAAAAAAATAGTATAGAATTTGATTATCACCCAGGTGTGGCAAACTCTAACTGTTCTGTAAACCTTCCTCGATCAAAACGTTCCGGTGGGTTCCGTTATCAAATACGCGCTTATTATTCTACCGAGAGTGTGTTAGAAACCGTTTGCTCAACAATCTGGTTAAAGTCCTGTCGCACTTGTAAGTAAACAAACAAATGCGTCATGTCCATATCAACTGTCAAGGCCTACTTGCATATGTATCGGTTAGCCTTAAAGTAACATCGGTTTTGAGTCCAGTTCCTTCTTCACTCTCAAGCAATGACTCTTAAGCAAATCATTTCTAGGTGCCAAAAAAGTTAGGCTATGCCAACAACAATGACTTGTTTACTCACCCAGTGGACTATATTAATATGTATTGCAAACTATTACTATCTCATACTGAAGAAAGCACGCACATCAATCACAAAAGTCGGAAGGCAGTCACATGCGATGTACGATAGGACAGTACTGTATCCTCTGGCTAATTTCGACTGCGTTTCCTGGTTGACGTGACGTTGCAAAACATCATTTGCATTTGCTTTCGTCTTCGGCGGACTTCGACTGACTTCGACTAACAGCACTAAGTTGCCAACGTGAACAGCCGGCTCAGTCGGGGACAATTTCAAGCCGGACAATTTTGTCCTTCTCTTTGTAGTTTGCAGCTGACTCGACTAACGGGAGAAGTGAATATGATGAAATTAAGAGATGCATTTTCGCCAGAGGGGACCGTAATTTTCACTCTATGCAAGCTACGGGGATGCTGCAACCTACGCAAGAATGGTTTGACACTACTACCCCCTGTTGGACAAAGCAGAATATCATGTCCGTTTTGTACTGAACATGTTGAGCCTTGTGTTGTGTCTCAAGGTACACAACAACTGTTTGTAACATAGATTATAATAATTTCAAAAGACATATCTGCATAGAGAGCTATGTATGACGTTTTAAAATGGTTATATGTGACAGAAATATTAATGCTTTCTTGTGCTGTCAGACAGTTCAGAGTTCTATATAAAAAGGACACTGACAGAGACTTTTCTTATTATAAGCTAGACTAGTTCAGAGTTCTTTATGAAAGGACAATGACCAGAAACTTTTCTTATTATAAGAAACACACTAATATAAGGTACATCAGAATAATGATTCACATTTACAACTTTCTATGGAAACACACACATACACACACACACAAACATCAAAACCAGCAGAACAGGTGAATATTATTGTGATGTTTATTAGTGATAGGTTTGCACATCACATCTGTATAACATATGAGTTTTTTTATGGACTATAACACAGTTAGAGCTTACACACACAGATTCCTCACACTCTTCACAATCACACATGTTCAGCACATGTTCTCTCTCTCTCTCTCACACACACACACACACACACACACACACACACACACACACACACACACACACACACACACACACACACACACACACACACACACACACACACACACACACACACCACTGCAGAGGCAATGGTCTCATAACCTTTGACCCAGATAGTGGCCAGTGGCCAACTCTGGCAGAGGTCTGACCATGAGTCGTCAATCTGGGGATGATGGACAAAAAAAAACTTAAAAACACACAGCCTCCCATTTCACCATCTGTAAGTAGCCAAACAAGGTAGCTGTAATGGTATCTGCTGAGACAGACTAAATATAACGTATCTTATCTTAAGAGGGGCATTCAACTCTATCTGACTCTAGCTTAAGGAACAGGCCTGTTTGGGTACACATATTGACACGGCACATGAATGCTGCTTTACTGCCTTTAAAACACGGCCCACAAAGCCAGAGATCTGTTCACTGCCTAAGCAGAGGAGGTTGCAATTAGCTTATCCACTACATTCATTAAGGTCCAGTCTATCCATAAGGTCCAGTTATTTCTAGCAACTGGCCCTACAAGAAGAGTCTTAGTATAATATGATGTAGTCTTTTTCAGCACACTCTGATTGGGAATGGCGGTTTTGCACAGACTGAGAGTGTGTGTGACTGGTGCAATTCAGCTAATCCTATCTCAGGTTAGAATGGCTCAAAGCAAAGTGGAGAAAGAGCCACACTGGACCTTACTTCTAATTAAGTGCTTCATTTTATAGCAATCAAAATACCAGTCTTACTGGACCTATAGCTTAATGTTATACTATTACAGTAAAATAAGACAAAAAAAGAAAGAAACCATAAGATAGATAATCCATTCCAACATATACATTTCAATGAGTACCAAAAGCCATTTACATTTCAGCTGGAATTGTATTTTTTTTCACCTGACTTGACTAAAGTTTGGTGACTGCTACCAATTCCAGTTAGTGACTGACAGCGTACGCTCTTCAACCAATTAATATTTTCCATCACCAGTCATTACGAACATCTTCCTATGCATAGTGCAAATGTATTCATACATTGGATGCTCTAAAATAAAATCATCATTTTAGTTACATGTTATTTTCAGCAATTGCTGAAACACATTTAAAAGTCAGTGTTCCCCCCTAAAGATTCCTTTCCAAAAGTATCTTTTGCATAACATAGGAAAAACAATAATTTAATACTCAAATATGCACAATCCTTTTAAGATTTGGAATGATACTTTAAATTTGGTTCAGGTAAAAGCAAACAAAAGCAGTTGATTTGGGATATCTAAATATAAATATATCCTCTGTTCCCATTCCCTTCAACTTTCCCCAACATATCACTGTGCAAACCTTCTTTTCAAGACTCTTTGCCCTGTAACCACGGGTCCCTCAATTAAAATACAAGTTACTGATTATCTCACATTACAGGGGTGCAAATAACCTCTTTCAGGGTGAATCTACAAACATACTCTTTCAGTACAATCTCAGTTAGAAGGGAACACCCACACCGTTTGTAGGCAATGACACTAAATCATACAAAAGCATGGGAATGTTTTCCTTGATAAGTGACCTTTCCTTGACCGTTTCTACGGCGATATGAGTGTGAACATTTTTATGAGGAAATGCAGGCTACTGTGTCATGGCATGAAGTTACTATGTTATTGATGAACATGATATATCCAGACATTAGGACACCATATGTCTTGTCTACATAACCTTTATATCTAATAGACCAATCAAAAACTGCAGCATATTATACCTATACTGATGATCATGCAAGCATTTGATAAAAAATGATTTTCAAACCCTGTCACTCTTCTCTGTTTGTCTTTAAATGCAGAACACTTGAAATTGAATCCAGTATTTCTTTACCCAGTGGACATAACTTAAAAATGCGGTAGAAGACATTTTGGAATACTAGTGTCCAACAGGAACAAAGCTGCTTTCATTATGGCTACAAGGTGAGGACCTACTAGGCATACCTGCTCTCAAACTGCCTGCCCATCGTTTTACAGGGAAGAATGGACATAGGTTTCATAGACACTTATATCTCATTATTACTACTGTAATGCTACTATCAATCAAAAAGTACTGCCTGCCAAGAGCACTGTATTATTTCTAATATATTTTGCTACCCACTTTTAGAAAACCAATTTACTTGCCTATGATGGGATTATAAATACTTACTACCTACTTAAGATATGGCTGCCTGTCAAAAAAAAAGAGCCTCTAGACAAGACCGCCTGTATTCTCAACCAGCGAAGTCATTTTGTGTCCTCATATTGGAATGTCTCATTAATTCACAGTCAGAGCATTACCTGTAGCACTGAGACAAGGAGATCAAAATTGTTTGTGTGAGAGAAATCAGAAGATGAAGAATTTTGAAGTGGTGGAATGACAGAGAAAGATCGAGAGACTGAGAGATCCGTTCGCCTCAGTATCTGGCGGAAAACCAGTCGTTGTCGGTCATCTGCACCAGCTCGTTGACGACGTCCAAAAGATTGCCGTTATGTTTCTGCAGCAGCCGCTGGTTCAGCGGCCGGTCCCCGAAGCCCATCTCCACCAGGACGGCCATCATGGCATCCTGCGTCGCCGTGTCCTCTGGAGGCTAAAGGAAGTGGCAAAAACATATGCGTTGGTGAATGCTGCTGAGGAGGGATCTGCAGATGCAGCATGACTTCTATATATCTTAGGTTATTGAGGTGAAGGAGTAGCAACCGAAACATTTCTTAATATTTGTATTCAAAATAAACTTGCATGCTAGGACAACTCTCAAATCTCAGTAGAACAAATCCCTTCGTCCGGGGACTCTGCTCCATCATAAATGGTGTATCCTCTTTCCTGACCTTCTGCCCTCAATGTGTTGAACTGCTGAGTCCCCACTTTTCCACACATTACATAAATAACATCCTCCTGCTGTGAATGTAATCGTAGTATCCAACCTCATACCAATTACACTACCCACACTCTACGTGCACAAGCATTACGTTTCTTGGATTCCTTCAAGAACAGGTTTTTCTGGTAACTCCTTAGAAGAGAGTGGTTCTCATTTCACAGGACTGTACTTAAAGCAATCTATATGGTTCCTGGTTCCTTCTGTGGAAAGTGGAAGATGTAGGGTGGGTGGAGGAGTGGGGTAGGGTTGGGGAGGATGGAGGTTGGGTGGAGTGGTGGGGTAGGGGTTGGGAGGACGGAGGGTGGGTGTAGGGGTGGGGTAGGGGTGGGGAGGATGGAGGGTGGGTGGAGGAGTGGGGTAGGGGGGTACTGACCGGGTCTTGGCCATGCTGCCCAGTGAAGAGAGCCTTATAGGCAGACGCTGCCACCGAGAGGGCACCCTTCACCAGCCCACCTGTAATGCCCTGAGAACTGTGAGAGAAGGATAACAACAGAGAGAAATGAGAGAGGGACATGAGAGAGAGAGAAATGAGAGAGGGACAAGAGAGAGAGAGAAATGAGAGATTGACAAGAGAGGAAGAGAAATGAGAGATTGACATGAGAGAGAGAGAGAAATGAAGTGACAAGAGAGAGAGAGAGAGAAATGGAGTGACATGAGAGAGAGAAATGAGAGAGGGACAAGAGAGAGAGAGAAATGGAGTGACAATTGACAGGAGAGAGATAGAAATGGAGTGACATCAAGGCATTGAGGAGACGAGGTGAATATCTGAGCTGAATTTTGCACTGAAGGAGTTACAGAAAGACTGATCCTATTGGAGACATAACATAGTATTGAAAGGCTGAAAATCTCTTTTCCAGCTCTTCAGGTGAGCTGCATTCAAGAGGTGTCCATGTTCTACCTGAGGTCCTGTGTCTCCGAGTCTCTGGTCTTGGGGGTGGAAGGGCTACCTGGCTGAGTTTGGACCACATCAGAAACTACAACACAGAACGTTTTTAGTTTGTGACTGAAAGAAAGCAACTGTGTCTGTGTGTATGTGTGTGTGTGTGTGTGTGTGTGTGTGTGCGTGTGTGTTTTGCTCCTGACTCAGAGGAGCAAGATAGAGCAGTGTGTGCACGTGTATGTGGTTGTGTTTTTAGGGATCTACTCTTACCAGTTTCTTGGTCTTCTGACTGGTGGAGTTCATTCACATCCAGACCCTGCGTCTCACGCTGGTCCTGATTCTCTGAGCTACAACCATAAGTAAACACCACGCAACTTCATCATTATTACTACAAGTATCAACTTCAATCCCCAAAACAGGGTACACTACAGGATATCAATTCAGTTGTGAAAATGTGAAACAAACACGAATGTACACATTCAAATGAACACATTTTCCCCTGTTCCTTGCTCTACACATCTCCTCACTCTCTTTCTCTGACCAGACTCAGGTAACAGGGAAAACATCCATGTTGAGTAAAGGTCTGTGATGTTTAGTAAACTTGTCAACGGTATGGCAGCTAATTGAACAAAATGTGTTGTATAATTGATAGAAAATGTCATATAAATGACTGACTGTGTAAGTTGTATGGGGCTGTGCTCAGCTCTTACCTGGCAGAGATAGAGGGCTGAGGGGCCGTCACCACTACTGGGGTGAGTGGAACCGCATCCAGAGTCTGGGAGGTGCACAGCATATCGTTAGCATTGGCGGCGACATTAGCGCTGATGCTAGTCCCAAGGCATGCTGCGGCCTCTTCCGCCTCGCTGTGCTCCCCTTCCGGAGTGACTCGGCCGGCGTCCCCTAGGCTCTCCAGGCTGTCTCCGGGCTGGGATAACGCCGAGCTGTACATGGACTCCCCTAGTGGCCGACTGGTGTCAAAGCAGTCGGGCAGGATGATGATGTAGTCCTCTGACGACGCTGAAGACGTCCGTGATCGTGACTCCTTGCCCTCTTCTGTGTCTCTGAGCTCCTTCCCCCCTTCTATTTCTTCCTCTTCTTTACTCTTCCTCTTGTCAACCTCCCTCTCCTCCCTCTGTTCCTCGTGGCCAGGGACGACTGAGATGCTCTGGATGTCTGACTCCTGACCGTCAGCTGATTGTGAGCAAACAGTAAGAGTGAAACTCATCAATCAAACCACAGACCAAATGCAACTCTGAATAGCCTTGACCAGTTGGTGGCAATTCACTGTGAAGCAGTATGTTACAAAAAAAACTAAATGTAATTGGATTGACCCGACACATGCATAAATACTAAAGCAATAGAGCTATTGGTCTGTGTCATCTCACAGCCAACCGCCTCCTGATGAAATTATAATTAAAAAAGGTTATTTATCAAGCACAGCAGGAGGCCTGAATCGCTTTACATAGTCGCTAGTGCAATGGACTGTTATAGGTTGTTATAGCATTTAAGGTAGGGGGGTGTGGTGTGTGTGTATGTGTGTTAGGGCTGGGCGATATGGGAAAAAGTTATATTTCGATTTTTCCCCCCCAAAATTTTCGATTTCGATTTTATATCACGATATGAACAAAATCACCCCAAAATTTTTTGAAAAACGTACATGCAATTTCCCGCATTCTGGTGCATTTTACCATGTTTTTCTCTGAGATGTAAATCATGTTATCAGCATATCAAATTCACAATTGATATAAGTTTGGTAGCCTGATAATTATGTTGGCTACATTCAAACTGACCACCTCATTAAAGTATGACTGTTCAGGTCAGAAATGGCCAAATGTGTATTGAAACCCATAGTCTTTAAGGATGGAAGCTGCCAGAAGTAAACGGTTAACGTAGGGGAAATAGTTTTCATACATGGCAAAGCTTGACAGCATGCTCAGCACACCAATGTTCATTTTATTTGTGGCATTGACATCATCTTTCGTGTGTGAGTCAAAGAGAGGTATACTAGTGAGTGACACATTAAAAAAAAAAAAATCTTCTTTGGTGAGTGTGTGTTTAGTCGCTGCTGTCGTTAGAAAAACTGCCATTAGCTAGCTAACGTTAACGCCAGATTTAGCTCACGGTTGTTATGGCAATAACAATACGATTATAGCCAGATAATGTCCATTGGGTGGTCCTTAATTGTCCACTACAGGTAAAACTTGGGCAACTCTGACTTACTTTCCTCTTCTTCGAAAAAAAAATCCGTATGTCCATTTCTGTGGTCTGCTTCTAGCGCAACGCTCCGATCAAATCAGAGAATGAATGAACATTAATGACAGTTGAATCTGCGTGCGTGATGAGGCTGCGTAGTACACCAGGAAAACGCGGAGTGGATTTATATTGCTGTGGGTATTCCCCACTGATAAAGTGGAACGGATTTAATTGTGAAGCAATGGAAA
This sequence comes from Sprattus sprattus, assembly GCF_963457725.1. NCBI lineage: Eukaryota > Metazoa > Chordata > Actinopteri > Clupeiformes > Clupeidae > Sprattus > Sprattus sprattus. The sequence continues at coordinate 24,245,692 of NC_137916.1, read as the reverse complement.
GAATAATGGACTAGTAGACCAGCAGTCACGCACGCACTATTTTGACTGCAAAAGTGGGGGGGTCGAAACGACTTGTTTTGAAAAGTGAGGGGGTCTTGTCCCCCCCAAATTACATTGTCGCGACGCCCATGGCTACGTGCGGCGCTGTATTCGCGGGTCTGTGAAAACATTGATTTTTTTTTTTTTTTTTTGAAGGCGCCGTCTAATCGAACGTCTCATTTAAAACCGTAGAAAAAAATTACATCGCGATTAAAATCGAAATCGAAAAATCGCCCAGCCCTAATGTGTGTGTGTGTCTAGTGTTTGTGTGTGTGTGTTTGTTATTCACCTGCTTTGGGCTGCACTGTTTGCAATGGGAGAGGAGCGGGAGTCACGATCACCACAGCTGCTGGAACTTTCTGCACTCTCCTCTCACCAAGGGAGGCCGAGCCCTGCACTGCCGGACGGACTACTAAGAGGGGCCACAGAGAACCAGGAAAACCAGGTAAGCGTGAGAACAGTTCAAGCATTTCAAATGCCATCCCACAGTGCTCCAAAGAGAGGAAATAATCTGTTGTGCCACTACAATGCACCTACAGAGCCTACAGACATAAGTCTCACGATAAACATCCTTCCCAACTAAGACACAAAACTGCTCTTTACCTACTCTTCTGCACTGACTATAAAAGGGTGTCTTTAGCTTCCTTCACATTACTTCACGATAGCAATAGTCATATGGATATAAAAGTTATTTTGAAGGTATTAATGATTATGTAGTTGAGACTGGCTACCAGGGAGTATCTTCCAGGTAACACTACTATGAGGCACGTGGTGAAAGCAGTGCTCCAGACCTCCACGGCCGACAGTAACTAGCAAACAAAGAGGGGTTGACAGGGAGTCCCCTGTGGTGTGCGTACGTTTGCTGGGGACCCTGGGGCATAACTAGCAAGCAAACAGAGAGGCGTTGACAGGGTGGTTGACCCTGTGGTGTGCGTACGTTTGCTGGGGACGCTGGAGCAGAGGCGGCTGCGGTCCGGGGCCTCCTCCAGCGTGAGAGAGCGGATGACCGTCTCACAGACGAATTGCGGCCCGCTGATGTCCTCCTCCTCACCCTCCTCCTGAGCAGGGACGAGGTTCAGCTCCGGTGCCTGGGCCACGTCTGGGGACGGAGAGAAATGCGACGGGTTACTGAGCTGCGTCTGCGTCTGCGTCTGCTCTGCGTCTGCTCTGCGTCTGCGTCTGCGTCTGCGTCTGCGTCTGAGTCTGCGTCTGCGTCTGCGTCTGAATCTGCGTCTGCGTCTGCGTCTGAATCTGCGTCTCCACAGTACTTCATGCATTTCACCATGAAGAACTCTGGCACATTTGAGTGTTACAGGTAGGAGTTCATAGTCAAATTCTTCCACACATGAAATGATTCTACTACAATGTAAATGCGATCATTACATTTATAAAAAATTCCATAATCCAAACTGCTCTCGCTGTCACTGTCAGTGCTGTGGTACCCCCAGACAAACTGTACCAGTTCATCAGCACCTCGCCACTTGGCATCCGACCCTAACTGTTTTAATGCCTTTACCCAGAATGCTTTTCACTCCTTGGGCCTCTGCCTCTTCCTGGATGAGAGCCAGGGAGGGTTTCTCTTGTAGGGGGCCCTCATGGGGCAGGGGTGACATACAGGGGGTCATATCTGCATAGGAGATATATATATATATATATATTGAGTACATTAAGATGAGCTGTAGTGAGTTTGCCGTCATATATCAGGTCAACGTTGATGATTGTGTATGGGGGGGCATTGTCTGCACAGGAGATATATATTCAGTACATTAAGATGAGCTGTAGTGAGTTTGCCGTCATATATCAGGTAAACGTTGATGATTGTGTGTGTGTGGGGGGGCTATTATAAAAAAAAAAAAATCATTGATATACAAATAAGCTGTGGGACCTGACAAGCTTGAGATGTTTGTCAGCCGTACCTGCTGGAGTGTTGTTGGGCACACTCTCCAGTTCCTGGACTATGTTTATATCCAGAAGTTCAAAAGACAGTAGGTCCTAGATGAAAAACAGAGAATTAAAAAACAAGTGAAGAAGCATATCAATGTCATATCTATGTTATTGATCCAATATGCTATCGATAAATATGAGGTAACTGAACCACAGATCATTATATGACAATGTGTGACAAACAACTGCAATATTTAATGCAGCCGCATGCAGTCTGACATTACATTAAAGACCTAGGCAGAGCACAGGCCAGGACATGACCCTGTGGGGGGGGGGGGGGGGGACTCTACCGTAGCACAGGCAAGGTCAGGACCCAGTGGGGGTGGGAGTGGGGGGGGACTCTACAGGAGCACAGGCAAGGTCAGGACCCTGTGGGGGGACGGGGGGGGTCTCTACCTGAGCTGTGAGCAGGTCCACGGAGGGGATGTAGAACTCCCGGTCTGAGTCCTGCTCCACAGACATGAGCACCCTGGGGCCAGAGCAGCCTTTGCCTCCCTTGTCTGGAGAGCGGGCCGCTTTATCCTGCTGTAGAGGACACAGAGGTGCACACAGCATGCAATTTAACAATGGAACATTTTAAACGATGTGGGTATAATTATGTTAGGACGCTGAGGGTACTACCTTCGACATGTTATTAAACATTATTACACCACACTGCAAACTGAAGGGCCAAACTAACAATCATCCCCAGGTATGGATTTGAATGGTCTGTCAGAAGCTTTGACTTCAGGAATTCAATGCTAAATCCATACACACACAATTAGGTGAGAGACACCACAAATCCCATCCCTCCAAATATTGGATCGATATCACATGGCTTCATTTACATCTCATACAACATATACAGCCCCAACTATCTTGTATGGAAACTCCATCCCCAACCCCTACTGGACCAAAGTAAGATACCTGTGATGAACAGGCCTTACTGGGTAAGGTACTTATCCCAGTAAGGCCTGTTTATCAAAGGTATCTTATTTGGATTTGGATTTGTGGTGTCTCTCACTTGATTGTGTGTGTATGGATTTAGCATAGAATGCCTGAAGGCAAAGCTCCTGACAGACCATTCAAATCCATTCCTGGGGATGAATGTTAGTTTGGCCCTTCAGTTTGCAGTGTGGTGTAATAATTGTCGAAGGTGATCCAAAATGATCCCTGGTTGCTGTGGAATGAGAGCATGGTGTTCCACTCACCAGTGGGGTGACGCAGGGGGACACGAGCAGGCCGTCCACGGACACGGCGGTGGGGGCGAGGGGGTCCACCACGATGCTGCACCACACGCGGGGGCCGAACTGCTCGCTGGCGTGTGCCAGGCGCCAGTGAGACGTGTAGGAGCCCTCCAGCGCGGGAGTGCACAGCGCCACGCTCACCACGCCCACCTGACCTGGGTGCAGCGCCGGGACGGGCACCTCACGCCAGCGGTCCCCCGAACCCACCGCCAGGTTCCCCCACATGAACTTCAACTGGGGGAGAGACAGGAAGAGAGAGAGAGAGAGAGCGAGAGGGGAAAAAAAAGATAGTTTATGTGTTTATTTGTGTATGTTTGTGTGCGTGTGTGGGTGTGTGTGTGTGTGCATTTGTGTGTACACGAGTCTGTGTGTGCGCGTGAGTTGCTTTGCTACCTTGGTATCAGTGTTCCAGCACACCCTCCCAGTGTTCTTCATCTTCCAGTACTTGATGAATTTGGTGCCCGGGCGCAAACGCGTTCCGTCTGGCAAGTTCTCGTCCAGAAATAAAGCCGTCATGGCGGGTACTGCCAGAGGACATGGGCGCTTCGGCCGCCTGTATCCCCAGAAACACATAGGAAAGGGCTTTAACAGAACAGCAGTAATCACCCCTCGTGTCTCCTTAAAATCATAGGGAAAATGCTACATGATTAAAATAATAAATATCATAAAAGCAGTGATTTATACTGACGGTGAAGAGTGCAGGCTATAGGCTATATGCCCTCCATACAAATTCTCTTGACTCCTTTAGATTTAGATTTAGAATGGAACTGTAATAATTCTAATTGAGTTCAATTGATTATTTTCACTCAAAGATGCATTGTTTATACTTGCCATATACTGTAAAAAGGTTCATTTTGTGCATATATTGAGTACAACTGCACCACTCAACTCAATAAGGATAGAAACGGTATATGAAAAACTAATTTAACACAGTGTCAGGTCTCACTCGGGGCTGTTGACTTGGGTGGCCCTGGGCTGAAGCAGGACGGGGGAGGAGCTTCCGTCGCCCGCTGCGCTCCATTGGATGCCCCGCCTCTCCATCCTCAGCTGCTTCCTGATCTCCTTCACCTCCGCCTTCAGCTGCCGCTTCTCCGCCTTCAGGCGCTGCTTCTCCGCCTTGCGGAAACTCCGGTCCCCCCGGCGGTAGAACCTACACGGAGCACAGAGTGACACGGTGGTGTGTGTGAGGAAGGTTTAGGGTGTCGCACACGGCTTGGATCAGTACTTCTATGAAACAGAAGCAGGTTGATTCTTTCAAAAGTCAATAAAGGGCTGCTACTACTGATAGTTTGAGCCAACATCCAACATCTCATCCAAACTGTTATATTCCCCAGATGTGCAGAAGTATTGATTAGGGCAGGCATCGCAAGAATTTCTGTAAGCTTTGACGAGTACTTCAGTCCTGAGGAATGTTGAGGCTGGAGCTAGGTTTTTTTTTTTTTTTTCTCTCATAAAGTTGGTGGTATGAACTCAAATTTAAGGTAAGCACTAATGTTCTCACATTCTGATTGATCCTGACTGTAGAAGCACAGCACCAGTGCCCAAGATAATTGCCTTGGAGTTCACGGGGTAAACAACCCACTGGATTTTTACCAGTTGTATTTTACACCTTCTGAATCAAGTGCATGTGTTCCTACAGCTGAGACACATCTAAACCATAGAAGGTAAAGATAATATACAGGACATACTGTACATAGAAGATCACCGACTCAACGTCACTATCATTGTTGCCCTTTTTAAAAATATGAAATTGCCATCCTCCCCGACTAACTAGTTAAGAAGTTAAGAAGAATGACAAAATCTTATCAGCCGAATGACAGAGGACTAGGTGGTACAGCATTAAAGAGGCCAATATGATGTGTTATCCTGATGCAGCATCCCTTATTTATGACAGTGAGTACCTAAGAGGATTCACGTCCTGCTTGCCTACTGCGCCAGTGGCGGATCTAGGTTTGGGTGACGTGGGCGGCTGCCCAGGGTGGCATCTTGCCAGGGGGCGGCACAGGCCGCCTGCACACAAAACATTTGGATTGGTGACATTTGCGCGATTGGTTTTCTACGCTCATTTGCACGTCATGTCAGTGATATGTCACTGCGTGGGTCAAGTAACCTTGCCGGAGTGGCCTTTCTGACTATAGTGAGCTGAGCAGGGTACTTTCTGGGAAGAACTCCCACACCATCAGATGACCATCAGAAGACCATCAGATGAAAACAGATACCATTACTAACCAAATGAGTAACAACCAAATGAATACCAGTGAAATTGGAGAGTAAAGACTAATGGCAAACTAGTAGTATACACAAGTAGCGTACAAGTAGCATACAAGTAGCATACAATAGCACACTAATAGCATACAAGTAGCACACTAGTAGCACACTAATAGCACAGTTATAGCATACTATATGTAGCATACTAAAACGTCACCATCCATTGGCATGGATCCATCACCTAGGCACTGTGTAGTGGTGTACAATGGTACACAATTTCTCAATTTCAGATTCTAAATGATCTTTTTCTTACAGCAGCCACCTCCTACACAACAGAGCCAACTGAAACAAACTGGACCCTGATCTGGAAAACTGCTTCTTTAGTCTCATGCTGTATCTAGAATTTATATCCAGATATGTATACTATACAGTGTGTATACGATATATATATATATATATATATATATATATATATATATATATATATATATATATATATATATATATATATATACACACACACACACACACTGTATATGTATACACACTGTATAGTATACATATCTGGATATAAATTCTATATATATATAGCCCAGATCAGGGTCCAGTTTTTTTATTTTTGTGTATATATAGTATATATATGAAGACTTTTTGAAGAACCAGAAGCTAGTCAGTACCTGCTGTGGTCCGGGGCAGGGGATCCGTGTTCTGGGATGGAGAGGGGGGTTCTGGCCCTGACGAGGCTGTGGCTGGGGTCGTGAGAGAAACTGCATGGCTCACACAGGGTACAGGAGGTACACACACTAGGGACAGAGAGACAGCACAGCTTCCCAGTGTCTGTCAGACACAAATTCCATAAACAAAACAAAAACAAGACGCCCTTTCTGATAAACTGAGAGTTAGCATATTCTGTGGAAGTGAGAGAGTTTCTTTTTCTTGACAAAAAAGATATTACTTTCAGTTTTGTCCTGTTTAAGCAACAATTAACCAGGCAAATAATATGAAAGGCAACAATAATATGGCAAAATAAAGTCGTTTTTGCTTAAATGGCATCTCTGTTAATAATGCCAATAGATATGCTTTCAAAGGCGTCATGTGTCACACCACACCATCTATTTTATCTGCCTCCATTTGGCTTTTTAATCACTTAGTTTAATGACTCCTTGTCATCCTCAAAAAATACATCCCCCTTTGTTCTTTTTTTTTGTCATTTGTCATGTCTTTGCAATGGTCCTTTTAATTACTACTGTCACTGTGTTCAGATTTCACAACACACAGGCCTTCTCTCTGTACACATTAATTAACATACTTTTAATTCAGAGCTCATTTCAATGCAAGGAAGTTATAAACAGTATTTTAGTGTAGCATTCTTTTTACAGAGACCTTTACACATATAAGTATTCTGTGTGATTTAACCAGCTGTGGATTATTACATTTCAATACAGAGCAATGCAAATAATTGGGTCAATATTTGAACAACTCTAACTTCGCCATACTTTGATATATATTTGGTATGTTTAGTACAAAATGAATGGATAAAAACTATCAAGCACACAACCCTGACCACATTTTATGGCGGTCTATCCCCAGTCAATCTAGCCCCAGTCTGCTCTCACCTGCACTGGTATCCCCCCCCAGGGGTCTGCCCGCGGCAGCTGCTGCAGGCAGGGGCTGAGCTGGGCGCGCCGGGCAGGGTGGAGGAGGTGACCTCCGGGACCTGGGCCTCTGCGCCCACTGGCTTGTGGATGCAGCACTGGCCAGAGAACTCGCGGCAGATCTTCTCCACCGCCTCCCTCACCACCTGGTCCTTGAACTGGGAGAGAGGCATAGGGACGGGTGAATTGGTGGTGAATTGGTGATGAATTGGTGATGAATTGGTGATTGGTTCTTTGACTATCAATATATTGACTGTGTTCATGCTGATCCATCTTGTTTTCGAAATGCACAACACAACGAAGTTACAACGGTGCCAATGATCTAAGGATAATAGATCCACTGTTACATACAGAACAAACGAGGCAGCCATTAACACACCGAGCTAAAATCAGCTGCACACTCTCTCCTATTCTCACACTGGTATGAGAATTCTCCGGGGTTGAATTCTTTGTGTATGGAAAACACAAAATTGAACAGTTTGTCTGATGGTTTGCCCGAGGTTATCATGAGTTTAAACGCCAGGACTAAAAAAATGCATGGGGCCCATTCTGCCTCTGACATTTTGTAGTTGTGATGGTCTCTCTAGGATTTCTCACCTTCTCCATGTAAGAAGTAAACCACGCCGGCGGAGTCTTATCTTCCTCTTTGGTGCCCTTCAGCTCCTTCATGATCACCTATGAAACATCAAACGGTGAACTACAACAAACAAAACATCAGCCAGCTCCACTGATCCATTAAAACAATGCATCAATTTCATTCATTCACTGATCATGTTTTACTGTACATTCGTTAATTTCGAATACTTCTTCTTTCGACACTCTAACTTAAACTTCATTTTAACAATGTTGATTCAATTCAATTGAAATGATTTTATAAAGCGCTTAAACAATTAAATGTATGTCACTAATGCATTTATACTACCACAATTATTTCCCCTATGACCAGTCATAGAGGAATATTTAAAGTTTCAGTATCCCAAGAAGAGCATTAGATGACGGAAATACGCATAATCCGAGTCTTACCATGCTTTGCTCAGGTATGGCAGCTTGGACTTTGCGGCTGACCACCTGAGCCAGAACTGGGCAGTGCTGGGTAGACTGAGCCAGAGCTGGGCAGTGCAGGGTAGACTGGGCCAGAGCTGGGCAGTGCTGGGGAGGGCGGAAGCCCTTCTTCGGTTCCGTGGCGCTGCTGGGCTTGGAGGAGCCAAGAGCTGGGGCCCTGGCGCCCGGGCCCCTGGTCTCATACACGTTCATCTGCAGTCGGTTGCCCTGCCGAGCTGCACTCTGCAGAAAGGAAATGTTGACGGAAGAGATTAGGTGTAATTTACAGGGAGGGTTGTTACCTGGGATACAGTTCTGACACGTACTTCGACATGGAAATGTAATATGTAAGTGAGTCACCTTTAATACACGTAACGTACATGTTATACATGTAGTTAAATAATAATAATAATAATAATAATAATAAAATGCAGTCAGTCACCTTTAGAGCTTCCTCGTACTCCACTGAAAACAGACAGTAAAGTGAAAAGATGTATTAATCAATTATAGGTTATTTACTACATATAAAATACATAAATTCATTAATATTGTAAGCTTATGAAGTCTGATTTTGCATATAAATTGCAAGAACACTCACATTGACTGTTTATGGAGACCTGGGAAACAAACAGAGGATTAGTTTGTATTGTAATATAAAAACGCTTACAACTAATTGACAGTAGTAATAGCACGGACAGTAGTAACGACTTTAAATGCAAATCTCACCTCTTCGTTTTCGTCATCATAGTACGTCACCTGCAGATTGCACAAGCCAAAGGACCTTTTCACCTGTTCGCCAGAAAAACTGCATAATTAATCTGCATGATCGTAACATCGAGAAAAAGTAATAATATCTTCTCTGATCTAATCCAATCTCAGATTTTGAAGTTCATTTTGATTTATTACCACTGACTGGTTTCCCTTAAGTGTTTTTATGTTTTGATGAATGTTTATTGAATAACTATACACAATTCTATAGCCCAGATTTGGTGAACACCTAGTATCCTAACAAAAATTAGATTTGACTAAAAACAGTACCATTCACCGTTCCCAGTACATACAGCAAAACCTTGAAACCTGTTTTACATTTAAAAAACATTGTATACTTTTAACAATAAATTAATCATAAGATTAGAAATATCCAAAAACAGAAATTCTGGGTGTTTAATATTGCTGCGCTCATTCTTGTTAATTTTCTTTTTGAATTTAGTGGTTAGTAACCTCCATGCAAAGTACAATCAGCACTTGGCTGAAAGTGAGCAGCCATTTCTGTGGCAGAGAGACAGTAAATCAATGGATGTGGCCTCAATCAGAATGAACTCAGTGACTCAGAGACTGACGCAGTGTCTGAACCTGCCAGGGAATTAGGAAGCGTAAGATGATGCAGAGTATTAACACTGACTTCATCACTGGCACGATTTCCCTTTGGGTAAAATTGAGTTGATTGAGTCCCAATTAGGCTAAATGTTGGCTATGACCCGATGATAAAGTATAGGTCTACTTACATTTCTTATGAGCAACTGGTAGACCATACATATTTTTACAGCGTCATGAAGAGGGAGACGGATACACCTCTGTACTGTGATACACCTGTTGTGTAATTTTCATGACACTATCATGAAGCATGGGTGCTGGTTACGTTTATACTTCACTGGACTACTATCTGTAGATACAAAATACCATGAGCTGGTTGACTGAATGGAAGTGCATAGTACCACCCAAGCTTTGACCCATCCACACAAAAGTATCCTACATCTGTTTGATGTAAATGTTCAAATGGATGGGATGGATGCCATGGGAACAAAACATATTGGATGGTAGCATGCAAGGTCTTCCACACTAGAATCTACATTGGGCTAACAGAGATCAACCTGGGGTCTGTTCATCTGAAGTCATTTTTACAGATAGCGTAGACTACACGGAGAACGAGAACATCAGAACACGCGAGACAACATGGATTACAATATTCGTAGCAATTGATCCGTGGCCTGTTTTTCGCGATCAAGAGTGTTACGAGCATTAATTTCACCCAATCATAACATCTCAGTAGAAACGTAGAGGTGACATGGAAAACCTGATGATGTTGCAGGTGCGATTCTCTGTCGACTGAGAGTATGTAAAATGGATGTCACAAAACAAACAGACGTTGGCGTTGTGGAATTATGAAACAGTCTGTTTTAAAACGGAACAACAGTTCCTAAAGGGTAGTCTTTCATATTAGCCAAAAAAACAACCATAGGCATGTCATTGGATTATCTTAAAATATAGGCCGCGTGAATGCCAAGGTGAAGGTTTGTTACCACCACCATGTATTTCGGCTTACCATGGCCTCCATTGACTCCCAGCTCTTCGTTTCCGAGCCGGACAGAAGGAAATTCTTCGCATTTCCTCTGAAATTCACCTTCAAGTTGATGTAGAAGTCCATGGCTTCGGGTTACTAGATGTCACAGCATAGCATGGATAATTAAAATAGTGTCGCTAATACGTTATTTTGGAATATGGTGTCGTTTTGGTCCTTGAGACAGATTACACAGATCGCCTTCTGTGTTTACATCGACTGTATAAACACACCCATAACGTCATGTGACCGAAACATAGACTGACGTAATACACTGTGCGATTTAACCACACTGTATAAACCACAGTCAGAACTTGCAACAGCTGACAGTACATAGCACTTACGTGAGGATGACTATATCGTAGAGACATATATTGATTTCTAAATAGAGCACAAAACAGGACACAAATCAGAAAATCCCTCCATCTGTCTGTTTAGAAAGCTAGGTATATTGTGCCAACCCGTGACAGCCATATCGAGTGATCCAGAGACGAGTGACATTCAGGCATTCGACTTGTGTTTTGTTTTAATGGGTCGCATGGGCTGTCACCGTAGGTTTTATAAAAATGTAGCTGTATGTAAATGTATTAATATTGCATGCAACATGCAACGTCAAATAAATACAATAATTAGGGTTAAAGTTGTGTTTTTTAGCAGACGCTCTTGTCCATAGCGCCTTACAACATTAGAAACAATTAGGCTACACAGAAAAACAACATAAGAATTCAGCGAAAATCGGACAAAATAACGAAAAACATGCGAAACACTGGGTTTAAAACTGAGACATTATGAGAACTTGTAGGATATTCCTAGACCAAATATGTATTTATACAGTGAATATAAATTACATCTAAATTAACACTAGATGAATCAATTGATGTGTTGATCCACGTGCTACATACGTCGCAGATTATCTACGTCATTTCTTTGCCAAGTGGGTCTTTTGGATCAGCAAAGAAAACCACGCATTCACCCTACTGTTGAGAGGTTGAAGTGATCTGCCTGTCCCTTCGCATTCTAATAATGAATTCACTTCTTAAAGTAGACAAGGCACTCAAAGTCAAGGTAGGACTTTTTAGTTTTTAATAGTTAAAATCTTGAAAACACAGACTTCACCTTTATGTACCGTTAGCTAGCTATTAAACTAGCACTCTAAGACAGTACGAGGTTGCTAATTAGGCAAAGCTCGCTAGCAAGCTAGCATGAATATACCATGCTGTCGAGAATGGTTTCTGATATTGAATCACTTTTGATATGAACATCATGTGTTGAATATACATAGCTATACTATGACTAGAAGAAAACTACTTTATACAGATCGAGGTGACTACTAGTGTCCAATGGATGGTTGAATTACTGATCCTATCTCACCCTTGAACAGGCGTTCTGAAAGTTAGCTAGCTAACGTTAGCTATATAACTAATACAAATCTAAATTGTTTGCTAGTTGACTAAGTTATTCGTAGTCATGCCATGGGTGAAACTTTCCAAGAGCTGTGCGCTAAAGAGGTGTCAATCTTACACTGAAGGCATATTGTCACATAATTAGGTACCAAGGGGGATTGTGGCCTATCTTGTTATGGTGATCAATGCTACAGATTGAACTTGAATTTGCGCCGAGTTAGTAGCTAGTTTAAGAACCTACTGGCGGTGTTTCGCCTGCTTTCATTTGTATGAAAATAGTTAAATGTCAGCTGGATGCTGAAATGGAAATTGGCTGTCCTAAGACTGCTCTTGTTCCATTCTCAGGTGGATTCGTTCCGAGAGCAGATAACGGCAGAGGTGAGCATGTTGACTATCAGTGCGATGTTTTTGACATCGCTTGGTTCCCTATTGAGGCTCTCAGTATTTTTGTTATTGTATGTTAAAGGAAATAATACCCGGGAACATCATTATGTAATTTGTTTGGTTCTATTTGTTAGGCTGAAAATCTGGTCGCAAGCTTTTTCCCCAAGAAGCTGCTGGAACTTGACAGCTTCTTGAAGGTATAGTGAATCCTATTATGTGCAGGGGAAACGCATTGGTCTGGTTTTGTGTACTACCTGTTTGTGTGAACTTGAATGCTTTTTTTTTGCAGGAACCTATATTAAATGTTCAGGACCTGAAGGAAATTCAGTCTGAGATCACCTTGATTGTGCCTGACCCTGTTACTTTCACCAACAGTCATGATGGTATGGATGTGGTGAGTACTGAGTCTTTTAAAGTCCTCACACACAGGGCTACTCTCTGACTGTCCATAGAAAACCTTTCATGCTATTGATAGTCTCCACCCCTGCACTTGACTGAAACATTTTCAGGGCCTGCAGCCCATAGAGTTTAGAAACAGCACAAAAACACACTGTGTCTTGGCTACACCATTCCAGTTAAACAGTTTATTTGACATAAGAATTTAAATGCGTTTAAAATATTACTTAAAAAAAATGGTTCAGCCTGATTTGTGTAGCCTATGCCATCGAAATTGTGTGTGTAAGCTACCCACTGTTCTACTCTGTTCTCTATAGAAAGCTGAGCTGAAGCATTTCTTTAGCAGGATGCATTTGAAAGAGCTTTACATTCAAGGAGCTAACTTTTCTGCTCATATGATTTTAATATTTATCGCACATGTTTGGTTTGTTGATGGAGTTGAATTAATCTTGCCTGAAATGTGTTGAAAGCAACCAACATTTTTCAGTAGGACAGAATAATTGCTTGTCTGCTCGTGGCTTGCAAAATTTAAAAATTGTTCACCCCTGAAGAACTTAAACTTAAAATGAAACGTGTATCATGACTTTTTTTTTTTTTTCTTCAGCAGAATGCCAAAAAGAGAAAACACGAGGATGGAATTGGAGATGACAATATGCAAGGTAGAACTGAATATGGACTACCAAATGCTTAAATACATGTGCACACAATCTAAGGTGCTATGGATGCCATCTTCACAAAGCTCCACATACCTGCAAGTTCAAGTTCTTTAAAGCCATGATTTACTCTTTTGTGTACCTCACAAAAATCTGCCAGTACTATTAATAATGCAGTGGTCATGATTTTGAGTGTGTAGTGCATTCCGATGGTGTGTGTGTAGTCTGTTGACAGTGCAGACGCAGAGGGGCATATCTTGATTTTCTCTTTGCTTTGGCAGGATCCAAAGCCCTGGCGATGCCAGGAGGCATGCTGAAATGTAATGGCCAGTTGGTTGACCTGATAGAGCGAGTGAAGCCAGAGATTCGCACCCTCATTGAGAAGTGCAACACGGTACGTCTCTACATTTATACAAGCTGTTTTTACATTTTCTTCCACACACTTTGCAACTTTTTCCAATGAGTCCAAGTTCCTGGGAGTTCATTTGTTTGGTGCATTGTCTCGTTTTCTTTCCTCAGGTCAAAATGTGGGTTCAGTTGCTTATCCCCAGAATAGAAGATGGCAACAACTTTGGTGTGTCTATTCAGGTAAAATTGTTAGTATGTTAGTAGTTAGTCATGAATGGACAATGTCAACACTGGAATAATGTAACCATCATTAATCAGAAAAAGGATATGCTATAAATGCTGCCGACTTCATGTATTTTAATATATGACCACTAGAGGGCATTGTGGTACCATACTGACCACGACACAGCCCTGTTACTATTCATGGATGAACCATGACAGTAGTGATCAATGAAAACAATCATAGTGTTGAATTGTTTTGGTTGACATTCAAAATAAATATAAAGTGGTAATGTGCCATGTACACATATTTTTGCTGCAGGAGGAGACCGTGGCTGAATTGAGGACCGTAGAGGGAGAAGCTGCATCTTATCTGGATCAGATCTCCAGGTACAGCAGCAATGCTTTTTAAAGTAGATCTATTGCTCACTTTTGAGTTAATCTAATAAAACCTGCACACCCAATGCAACAGTCAGATCCATCATATTCCAGCATATATTACTATATTATCATATATATATTTTATTGTTTTGTTATTGACAGATACTACATAACCAGAGCAAAACTGGTCTCCAAAATTGCCAAATACCCACATGTGGTAAGTGTGCAGTCTGTAAACGCCTATATTTCCCCCCCTGTCAGATGTATCTGTACAATCCAATACATTCCTCTCATTAACCATGCATAATCTTATAGGATAGGACTGTTGCTGAATAGTTTTTTTTTTTTTAGCATGATGACACCTGCTGACAGGTATTGAACAGAACTCTTCAGACGTTGAGGGTCCTTAATGATGGAGAGATTGAGAGGATATTTTAAAGTTTTGAGAGAATTACAAATGTGTTTGCGTAACAGAATTATCCTATCTCTTATAGTTGCTCTCGCATAATGATACTACAAAATCAGTGCTCTTTTCAGATCTTACCAGCTGACATTATTAACTACATGATTGGCTAAAAACCTGTCTGAGCTTTAACAGCTGTTAGCAGTATACGTCACAGAATTTGATGTAGTGCAATCAGATGTGCAAAGTCTTAGGAAAGACTATGTATCAAAGCATACAAACCCTGGATTTACTTCTGTCAGACTGAACATTGAACAAAACAGTGTATACCAATTTAGATTAGCTGCTCGGTCAGATTTATCGTTAAGTTCGCTAAGTATCGTGAAGTTAGGTTTAGGTGACCCTTCGCATTGGTGACATTAAGTTTCGGTGTTTCTTGATGACCTCCCACTCCCATTTTGTACTGGATAGCAGCTACTACACTTTCCTTCCTGATTTTCAAACCTCTCTTTGCGTATAGGAGGACTATCGCCGCACCGTGTCTGAAATTGATGAGAAGGAGTATATCAGTCTCAAGATAATTGTGTCCGAACTACGAAATCAATACGTGAGTAGCCCCCATCCTTTGGCACAGATATCAGACATCCATGCCCGTGAATGTAATTTGATGTCCAGATGTCCAAGTCTGCTGGTCTGCTTGACTCCAGGAGAATACTGCCTTGTTTGCACTTGTTTGTCTTTATCATACATGTTGCTATGTTTGCAGAAATCCATGTCCCAAATGTGACCACCATATTATTTTAAGGGGAAAGTTGCGTAGCAGGGATGGCACACATTTTAGTTATCATGTTTGTCTCCACGGATGTATTGCAGGTGCCTTGCATTTTTTAAATCTTAAACAGCACCTTTCAATTAGAATCATAGCATTGACTGTTTTCCCCCCCTATGACAGGTGACTCTGCATGACATGATCCTGAAGAACATCGAGAAGATCAAGAGGCCGAGAAGCAGCAACAACGAGGCCCTCTACTGACCTTTGACCTCTGTCACAGCGGTCCCAGTCAGTGGGGAGATTCCTCTTTGGGGGTCTCGGTTCTGTGGATGAACACAGGATGTTCTGTGGACCTGTGATGCAAACCTAGAGCCAGATACCATTATGGCTCCATGGCTGCTTGAAAACCAAACCTTGGAACACACACACACACACACACACACACACACACACTCTCGCTCTCGCTCTTACCCTGTTTCCTCATTATATGTAGATGTAACTCATGAACTGAATGGAAGGTCAACCTTTAACTGCTGGATCTATTGGATCAAGCTGGCTTGAACTGGACTTTAAGTTGCACCCCCTCTTGTACAAGAGGACGCATACAAATTATTTTTTTCTTCATCGAAAATGTGATCATGTATGCTCTGTGTCGTTACTTAAGTGAACCTGGCCAAGTTTTATTTAATGTTTTTTGTTACTTTTTATTTTTACCGTTTTCTTTTTATTTGTATGCCTGTGCTCATGTAGTACGTAATTGTACAGTTTGAGTGCCGGTATGTGTGTGTCTTTGGGTGTATGTTTTTGTTTTGTGCATGTGTGTGAGAAATTGACCATGTACTTTTTGATCCACTCATCTTGTAAAAAAAAAAGGTTGTAGAATGCTGGTAATTGATGAACTGTGTGTAGGATGCTGCACATGCAGTGGTGACGTCTCGAATCAGTAATGACAACAAACAAACAGAAAAAAAAACCCGTTATGTATGTTTCTCTGAACAGGCCCAATGTCATTTTCACTCTATGAGGAAAAAATGAATGTTATTCAGTCATCCCATTTAGAGGGATCTGTTTGGTCTTGTTTTAAGATTTAAGAATTATTTTACATAATAAAATTATTTTATGAGGAAGTTTCCCATAGTGTTTGTGAAGCGAAAGATCGATGAGAGACCGTACCTTTTGACCTAGGCCACTATTATGTGGAATCCCTGCTCAATGACTAGTTAACCCTTCCAATTCTGGTGTACTTTCTATGATGATGGCGGCAGAGCCTTTACCCCTTAATAACTATACTAGTGATAATACAACAAGCTACAAGAAGCTGTTAGGGTAGTATAGGTAAATGGACCCTTCATGGCTTTCAGAGCCTCACAGGTATATTTCTGAGACACCTGTTATCCCTTTTTATTTTATTTCAGATATAACATATGACTCCATCCCTTCCTCATCTCAACCTTGTTCTATTTTCCTGACTGTAATCCCGTATTGACTGAGCCTCAGAATGGAAAGAAATAGACCACTTCATCATACAGATATACTTCCAGTGTTGTCTTGCTACCATTTGATGAATACATACTTTCTGTTGACAAGCTTATCTGTTTCGGTGTAACTGACACCACATGAACATACATTTGGTACAACAACATGGTGGTCTTTTCTTCTGCATGTGGAGCGAACCCCTAAAATCCCTCCTGCTGCTGCTTAACATGCCTTTACATCCCATTCATTCCTTTTGGACTTCTTTTGAAGAAGTTACTAGCACTCGCAACCCCCAGGCACTACCATCCCCTTTAACTCTCCTAGCTCCAGGCACCCTCTCCATTTTATGTTGAGAGACACCGTTCTTAACTACGTAACTATATAACCTTCTTACCCTTTCATCTGGGTCGTACATCTTTCCTGCGACGAGCCCTTAAAACACATTGTTTTAACAAAACTGTTTTAATTCTTTACCCACAATTTATTTCAGCGGTTTCTTAAACGGTACCAACATCAAGCATTCAGTTCTTTGTCTGTCCCATTCTGGAGTTGATTTCTTCAGTTCGTTTTTAAAATGCATTGTCTGGTTCACTAGTCTGGTTGTGATTTTTCAAAAAGGATATATCAGTGTTGTTCTGTTTCCGTGTGTCTCTCCAGGGGCATTAAGGTCGATGGTTTTGAACTTGTCATCTCATCCTCAGCAGGAAGCTGGACAGGGGTAGGAGTCACGCTATAGTGTCCATGGTCCTTTGAGTCTCGTGATTCTCAGCAGGATATTTCTATTTGCTCGTCTTGGGCTTTGGTCAGTTTCCGAGTCTCCTGGACTCTTCATTTGTTGTCACATAATCACACAATCACCTCCATCTTAACATCAGGAGCTGGGTGGACCAAGGAGCTGGTGGTGGACTACAGGCGGAGCAAGAAGAGGCCCCCAACTGTAAAAGTAGGCCTACACTGAGACATTTTACAAAAAGAGAAATGGCTGATTCTCCAGTCATTCTAATTCATATGGTGTGTTCCATTTTGATGATTGTGTTTTCAATTTTGCACGTCAGTGTGCAGTAAATGCTTGGTAGTGTGCAGGAAATGCTTGGTCGTGTGTACTCAATGAATGTATGTGTGTGTCTTTTGAAAATATGGCTTTGTGTACTAAATGTCATAATGTCACTAATCTCGGAGTTAGGTTTGACTCTCACCTAAACTTTAATGATCGTATAAAACACCTGTGCAAAACCTCTTTTTATCATCTAAGAAACATCTCCAAACTCAGCCCCACTTTAACCCTATCAGATGCAGAGAAGCTTGTCCACGCCTTTATCTCCTCAAGACTGGACTATTTGAATTCACACTGCCAGGATTCTGATGAAGGTCCGGAAATATGAGCACATAATACCAATATTACACTCCACTGGCTCCCTGTATGCACTCTGAGATTCTTTGGAATGAAAAGTGCGTTAAAAATAAGATTAATTATTATTACTATTATTAAATGGAAACACAAGTTCCATTTTGTGAACAGTTAAGAGATTTGATGGCAAAGAGTCATCTTGCAAAGGGAGTGTCAGAAAGCCGCTATTGCCGTAAACGTGTGTTAACAATTGTGAAAAACTGTTAAATGAAGGCTCCTCTAAGCCTGTTCATTGTTTGTTGGATAACACTGTACCCTATACACACCTGCTTATTATGCATTCGACTTCACTCATCCACAAAGAGTGAGGTCTGGGTTAGCCAGGGGTTCACTGGCTAGCTAGATCTGGTCTTAACTTCGCAAACGTGATGGATTTGGCTGCACATTTGTGTGGTGTGCCTTCTCCATCAATTGGTATCCTATCCGATGTGACATGTCGGTAAAATCATACAACTTTCTCTCTTCAGTTATACTCAAAATATGTTCATGTTTCCAGGTGTCAGCTGTATATTTCTCACATAGAAATGTACAGATAGCATATCTCTTTCTACCTTTCGAGCATTTTAACACAGAAATATACCACAGATATTTCATGTAACATCTAGTCTTTTAGTGTCTATACAGCTTAATACATTTGGGGATTTTGGCCGTGTGTCTCGAGTTTGATGTTGCTCATTGGCTCTCCATTTGTCTCTCAGGATCTCGTTGCCTGGGTAACTGCAGGCTTCCTGCACATTCCACATGCAGAGGATATTCCCAACACAGTGAGCGTTTTGACAAGGACCTGTCCACTCACCCGACGGGGTGTTCTTCGAGCCAGGGTCCGAGAACAGCTGTGAGTACAACAAGATGGCCTGCCTGAAGGATGACAACATGTGCACACCCACATGAGGGTGTGATAACATTTGAGTAAAGTTGAATGAGAGTTCTTTTTTTTAATTTTTTTATCTGGACTAACCATATCAGAAACATGAGTCAACTGTGCATCTGAAATGCTCTGAACTGTATGAAATGCTCTGAACTGTATGAGATTGTATAGAGGTTTCATTTTGAAGGACCTAAGTCAATTATTAACATGTGCCTGGCCAGCAATGCTCTGAGTGATAATGTGAAGTTTGTATGCATATGGTATTGTTTTAGTCTGATACTTATTTTAAAGAATAAAAAAATTGCCTTTATGTATTTTATGTAAAGATATGATAGCCTTAGGACCATAGAAGGTTATCTTTTTGGTTTATTTTTACCGTTTCCCACACTTGATAAACACTAATGATGTTAATGGATACATTATTACTGTTGAATGGTTTAGATATGGTTTTAAATAAAGCACAGACCTTTGTGACCTTATTAAACAAAGCTGAGTCAAAACTCTTCCAGACAGCCCTTTTTTGTAGTTGGAGGTACCTGAGGACAAAGAAGACTACAGATAACAGGCATCTGGATGTGAAAATCTTTTTAACGTTTTCAGTCATAGAAAAGATTCCAAATGATATATGCACCTGTAAGAAAAAAAATAACGTGGTTGGTGCAAGAATGAGTCTTTATTCCTATAAAAAGCCCATAAACAAATGTTTATGCTGCTACCAAGGTCATTACTGTACTTACTGAACTAAGCTTGTGACGGTAATAAACAGTGGTTCAGGTTTTGTTGATATGATAATTAAGCTCTGGTTTTGTTGCAGTGTATGAACTCTTGGCTGATAGTTTCACTGGCCTACCTCGTCCCCATCGGCTGTCTCTCACACACCGGTTTGCTTCCTCCAGCTGACACGTCAAGGACAGGCGGACCTTTAATTATGACATGATAATACCATTTGGTAGATACGGAAGTCGCGTTTGGATCATGACTGATAAAAACGCACATTTTGGCACAGAATCCTTTCCAATATCGTCTTAAGTGTTTTTCTTTTAGTCTTACGTTTAAAATGTTGTTCATTTTACTTTTGTACAGTATAAAATTGTTAGTTTTAGCTTGTCTATCGTTTTTCCAATTTTTATTTTTTTATAAGTATGTTTATTGAGCATCGATGATACAAAATGAGGGCATAAAAGAGATACTATACAATGCTCACATTTTCCCCAATTTTACAATTTACAGTACCCCCCACCCCCACCACACACCCACCCACACCTCATACCCCTGTAGAGGTCCCACACCTGCCTGTCTCTAGGGTAAGGGTTTTGTACTGAATAAATCCTACATTTTTTGCCTACATTTTTGGTCTGCAATTGGGTCTCTTTTTCCTGTGGAACCTAACAGAACGATCAGACCAAGATGGACCCAGTAGATCCAAACCGGGTGAAGGCTGTCCTGGAGCAACAAGGCATTGTCCTGGGGCGGCACCAGACCCAGCTGGAGGCCGTCGCTTCAAGCTTCAGAGAAGCTCAGATCCAGCCACTTCAACTCTCTGAGTCGTCTGTGGCTGCTCCAAGCACCTCGTCTTCACTGCCAGCTCATGAACCCAGACTGCCTCCTCCTGAGAAGTCTCTATGGTTATGTGAAGGGAAAAGAGAAGGAAAGAGAAAAAAAGAGAGGAAAAAGGGAAAGAAAGAAAGAAAAATTACAATAAAACAGAGTAAACTAAAGAAAAACTAACATTTTGGGAATGTAAGTTTTAGTGGTGCGTCAGCAGAACTCCGATATCTGACTCCTCAGGTGTTATATCTAATGAGTCTATAATGAACAACAAGGGGTTCCATATTTTGTCAATTTCCTCAAAGAGCCCTTCAGGGGAAACCTTAATCTCTCCAAATGTACTGTAGGTTGTGTAGAACTTCCTCAACCCATCGAGTTTAGGATGGGGGCAAGTTGTGCTTCCAGTTCAGCAAAATTAAGCGCCTAGCCAACAGAGTGCAAAAGGCCATAGAATATCGTGCCTCAGAGGTTAAGACGTTGGTGTGTGGGATACCAAAGAGGGCAGAGAGGGGATGAGGGTCAGCCACAAAATGGTAAGCAGTTTGAAGGGTATCAAATATTTTGGACCAGAAGTCTGCTTTGGACATCACCAAAACATGTGTATGAGATCTGCAGGGGACTGGTTGCATCTATTACAAGTGTCAGCTACATTGGGATAGAATCGTTTTTTCTAATTTTGTGCTATATATAAGCTAATTGTAAATAAAAGTGACTTGACTTGTCTTAAAATACTCTGACTTTATCAGTGTGGGTAAACTTCATGGGTTATCACCTGTGTCAGACCACAGGCACACTGCGGTAAAATAAATGTAGAGAGCAGCGGCGCCGGAATGATTTCAGTGGTGGGGGGGCCAAATGCGCGTGCATGTGTCACTCTCCTTAAATTTTGCTATATCAATCGCGCGCATGCAGGCAGCCAGGCGCTAAGCAGTTCGACAACATTTTCATGAACGCAACCTACATCTACTCAGCTCTGCTACTCATCCTATAAATACATGTTCCTTATGCGGCACAAATTAAAACAGGCTTTCCAATGGTATAATATGTATTGCCCAGAGGCATTGATACAAAAAGAAACTATTTTACGTATATGGTCTTGCCGACCGCGCCGCGTCTTCGAACTTGAGTTGTTGTGGGACCGCAGTGCAGTATTCATCAAAAATATGTGTGGTTTGTGTGTAAGCCTTCCTGTTATTATGTCAATGTGTTCCAATTCATGTAGTTTGAAGTGCGTACCATGCTCATGTTCAGTGGTGGAAGAAGTACTGAAGTTTATTACTTAAGTAAAAGTACAAGTAAACAGGCAAATGAAAGTAAAAGTAAAAGTAAAAGTACTACATCAACAATCCTACTTAAGTAAAAAGTAAAAAGTACTCACTTTTAAATTTACTTTAAAAGTAAAAGTAAAAGTACTCACGCAATGGGTTGTCTCAATGTCTAGGCTGTGCCATTTTGATAAAGAAATAGCGACTGGTAATAAATGCCTCTACAGATGTCACTACTAGTAATAATTATAAGAAACAACATTTGTTAATTGGAAAGGTTGGTGTACTTATTGGGCCTATTGTCTGTAATACTGTTTACACTCTATCTTACAATTCTGCAGATGACAAGTTATCTACCAGGGATTATTTGCAAAGTTAATACCATTAAGCCAAACCAATAAAGACACAATTTTATATCTTGTAATCTTTTATTTAATTGTAAACGTGTAAAAAATGGAAATATGAAACATGAAAAACAAATGGAGTTGTTAAACTGGTCAATGCAGAGTTTTATGCTCTATTGATTGCAGAAAAGGAAAAAAAAAAAACATATTGAGTAACCCAAGACTAGGCATTAGGTTTGCATGCCAGGCAATAACCAGTCAATACAAAAGGCAAATCTTCACGTTAGCTTGACATTGCTAAACTACCAGCTTTATCTTACCACTACGTTAAATAAATAATCAAGGTACAATCGTGTTATTTTGATGCTATTGCTGTATGTCAACATGTATTTTTGCTAGATAACAGTATAAAATCATGTCAGTAACCGCATACGATATGCAAAAGTCATAGACATTGACTTAGCATAGCAAGAACTCCGCATAATTTGACCTGTTTCTCCAAATTTGAAGGCGATTTTAGACAGGAAACGCACTGAAACCTCCACGGGTTATTCTTGGGGCCTCTGAACTTAAACATGTCCTCAGATGAGGCTGACTCTGAATCCATGCTGAAAAGTTGTTTGTTAGTCAGGCTGTTTGTCGAATGTTTAAGCAAAACAGGCAAGGCTACCGTAGTGCTGCTGCTGCCAAATACACACTCTGCTGTCGTTGGAGCTGATAGAGCAACCTGATTGGCTGAAACGTCCTAAAGCAACGCAATCCATATTTTTGTGTAGGCAACATTTTGGCGAAACTGTGTTCATAAAATGTAACGAATAACGACACATATTGTAGAAATGTAGCGGAGTAAAAGTATAGATAATAGCTGCAAAATGTAACGAAGTAAAAGTAAAAAGTATGCACTATTATTTTTACTTAAGTAAAGTACAGATACGTAAAAATGTAACGAAGTACAGTAACGAAGTAAAAATACTTCGTTACATTCCACCACTGCTCATGTTGTATACAGGTGTCGGAGTTATTACTGACTATAGGTCTCTCACCATGGTACTGAAAATTAAGCCAAACACTTAAAGACAGCGTGGAAACGACGCTATAGGTCATTAGGCCCACGGCATAGTAAAAATTAGACGACTTGCAAGAGCACCACAACAAATAAAAACTATTGACGGCGCACCAAAATTAACAAACTCCAAACTGCACACCATAAGGCCAAAGACACAATAATAACTGAAAGGCAATACCCGATCATTTATATAGATAAAAATGTGCTTACTTACATCATAGCTGAATTTTCCTGGACACATTTCGCCAGTTATTTGTCTTCCATGTTAGTGAAGCAAAGAGCCAGCAGGGCTCACAGTGGGCTACATTTAGTTGGGGTGAGTAGCATAGCCATGTCTTTGGTAACTCCAAGCCAGACTTGGTTTTGCAACGAAATATGCTCTTGTAAAGCAGCGGTTATCCTCGGTATTCCGTGGGAAGGGGGCAGTAGGTTTGCATGACCCCATGGAGAGAGACTATATAACGTTTGACATTTGAGTCTAGACTCTCAGGGTAAATGTCCAATGTCAGTCGGATACTCAAGGAGAGTCGATACGATTGGCATGGCATCTACCTCGCTCTCTTCCATATTTTCATCTACCTCGCTCTCTTCCATATTTCCACCCTCTCCATTGATGTTTGGGCTGGTGCTAGCTTTGGTGCTAGCTAGCTAGCTGCTGCTACCATCTATTGCCTCAGATCTCTCTTGCTCCCGCTCAATTTCGATCTCCCCCTTAGGAATCCTTTGGGGAAAAAAATCCGATTTTTGGCAACTTATTCCTCTTTGTCCAATTTTTCTTTTTGTTTTTTCGTTTTTGAGGTCCACTTTTATGTTTGTATTTCGAATTCGACCCCATCTCTATCACTCGCTCAGGTTAAACTTTTAGTTGTTTAATGGTTGCCTAAGCTACGCAATACACGTTCAATATCATATCCCACAATCCCCAGTCACAATTTTAAAATAAATACACCAAAATACATCGTTGGTAGCTTCGAAAAATATTGAATGATCCCTAAAATATAAAAAAAGTTGTCAATATTACTTCAAATATGTTTGTGTAATTACTTTATATAGCATGCTTTTATTTGGATGGATACTCTTCCAGGGTCACCATGGTAAAGAAGTGTAAGACTTTAATGACTTTATATACATCCCGATTTGGCATATCGCTTATGTAGGCACGTGTTTTCAGATTAGTACAAAACTGTTCATGTTCATCTGTAATGTTTTCAATCTCAATGCCGACGTGAGTGGAACATTTCGAAGACCGACGGGCCTGTTTACCGATAGTTACGCCACTGGGCCTGGCACTTCTAATGGCCCCCCCACTATGGTTAGCAGAAATGTAATGTCAATGAATGGCTTAGGAATGACGTGTGCAACCCATAAAAAAAAAATCTCGAAAAGTGGGGGGGCCATTGGCCCCGCGGCCTCTATGGTTCCGGCGCCAATGGTAGAGAGTAGAGAGACCAGGCAGGCACCACTGCGTTTTGCGTTTTTCTACTCTGTCTTGTTGCACAGAGAGCGGCATTATGAAACCTTTCATTTTTACACATGCAACATACATTTTTTGTCTCTAAATGTTCTTCACTAATTCTGGCTACTTATTTCATTGCTATCTACACTGGTTGCCATGGACGGATTAAGAAACCACGGGCCCCTGGGCCTGGACATGTCAAAGCCCCCCCCCCCCCCTCGCAAAAAAAAAAATGCGCACGCACACACAAACACCATTAGGCGTAGCCTATATATATTTGACCAACAAAGTGTTTGATTTAACGGTCGAATGAGATACTTTGGCAATTGTATTGTGAAAGTAAACAGGTCAACGTTTACTCCATAACATCCACCTTCGGTGGCCTGCTATTGTTTCTGATATTACATGTGACAGGGCAACAGCCGAGTGATTATTTTCCAAATTGAAACTGATTTAGACCTACCTGAGCAGCATGGAGTAGGAGAGGCTGAATGGGCTATCCTGTACTTTGAAAGAGCAAATCATGCATCAACACTTTTATGTTTGAAAGGCTTTGTTTGGCAAGTGTACTCTGGCTGGACTCAGTCATCTTGTAGGTCTTGACGTTCAGATTATGCGCCTGAACTAGCTATGCCGTATCACTCGTCCCATGATCAAATAGAGACTTGACATTGGCGAACAAGATACATATTACCCAGGATTCATCATTGCATAGCTGTATATGACAAATATAACAAATTAAATAAGAAATTATTAATTTCATTGAATCAGCTTTTTAATGTCCCTGAGCTCATGGGCCCCTGGGCCTGGGCCCGGTAGGCCCGTTCATTATTCCATCCCTGCTGGTTGCAACCGATTAAAGTCTACCATGTGTGTTACAATTGTCCCCAGCCGACCTCTCGTAATATTCGACAAAATAATTGGAATATAACACTCATAATGCCGCTAATAATGATACTAGTATCTAGGTCGGAATCCACCTGTTACTTGTGCTCCTGTCAAAATGCATGGATTGTATGCAAAAATACGTCACAAATTTACCCCCAAAACGACTACTGTTCACAACCTTTGACAGAGATTGAGACATAAACTGAACGTATGCTGATGCCATTATCACAAGTCTCTGAGTCTAATTGCATTATGTTAGACACAAGCTGAGAAATTAACTGTCCCGCGTTACAACTCCTGCATGGTGTCCATGTAGTCATCATTTTATTCTAGGCCTTTAATGTGCTTATTTGTTTTGTATATTGAAACTATGTTTCCTATAGCGTCTGCCATCATCAGTCAGTTTCATATCCTGCATATGGGTTTTTATTCAACACGATTTGCATTTCTGTTAAGAACAGACGGCGAACTCAAATGAATAACTGCTATAGTTCATGGTCGAAATTAAGTGCGTGTGTGCTGGTTTTACGTTTTCAAGAGCTCCTGGAGATGCATTAAAGGCTTGACTAGAGACGGAGAGAAGTGGGTGTGGTTTCTGCATAACCAATTCAATCCACTGCCTTTTGCGCGAAACCAAACTCTCACATGTTTTCCTCAGCCCTCACTTCCCGAAGAACTACTTGTGAAGGATGGTTGCCCAAGTTACAAATTCGTTGGTCAAATGCATCTTGGTACTGTTCGCTCTTGTTTCGGTTATTACCAACATTGTGTTAATATGCCTGAACTCCAGTAGGGTACCTAAATGCCAGACCTCCCAGAAAATCTGGAAATACCAACACAATGACCACGGTTCGATATTTGCAGACCTGTCAGAGGATGAATACCAAAAAGTCCGGGACTATATGTGGGCACAGAAGAGTTTGGGAATATCACGCTCTGCCACAGCCAAACCCTCGGAGAACTTTATTTTTCTGATCGATTTAGTGCTCCCGAAGAAAGCTGATGCGCTCCGTTATTTGGATGAAAATGTCCCTAAGCCAGCTAGGGAAGCATCAGTGGTGGTTTTCTACGGCTCCAATGGGTACATTAAGGAATATGTGGTGGGCCCACTTGGAGGTGTGCTCACCCATCGAGATGTAACGAAGGAGAAGTACGATCTGGCCGAGTTTAAAATAACCGCACGCCCCGTCACCATTGGCGAATATGTGCAGCTTTTTGAATTCATGTCTCGTGAGGTGTTTGCGACATTGGAGGGAATACTGAAGGAAAGTTTCGGCTACAGCGCTAAGAAGCCACTGAGTATGTTTGAGGGAATGCCCCGTGGGGTGAGCACTGGGGACAGAGAGACATGGGTGTCTTTTTTTCGGGACATGAGCGGGATGTATATCCATCCAGTTGGTTTCGAAGTGTTGATAAACCACCAAAGCGTCAACTCATCCCATTGGTATCTACAGAAATTGCTTTACAATGGTCAATACTTTGATACAATTGAGGAATTGAAAAACTCATATAAGAATGACAATGTAACTAAAATAGTTTACAAGAAAATTCCTAACTACGCCTCCTTAAAACCTCGCAGTAAACCGATAGGTATTGGTCCCCAGCAGTTTTACCCTCAAGGTAAACGCTTTAGTGTTAAGGATAACCAGGTTATGTACATGGATTGGGCTTTTGCGTTTGGAATGAGCTCTCTGACCGGCATGCGAGCATTTGATATAAAGTTTAGAGGAGAGAGAATTGCATATGAACTCAGTGTTCAGGAGGCAATGTCTGTCTATGGGTCAGTAACACCTGGCATGATTCTCACCAAGTTCCTCGACTCCAGTATTGGTATTGGCCGCTTTGCGCATGAGTTGGTGCGTGGAGTCGATTGCCCGTATGGAGCTACCTACATAGACACGAACCGTTACATCGACGTGAATCAACCACACCGGTTCAGAAATTCAATCTGTGTTTTTGAGCATGACATTGGCAGGCCATTGCGCAGACACTTCTCTGACTTTTTTCATAACAAATACGGAGGTCTGGCAAACAGTGCTTTAGTGATCAGAAGCATCACTGCCATTGGGAATTACGACTATATCTGGGACTTCATATTTTACCAGAGCGGATCCGTTGAGGCCAGGGTGCATGCCACAGGTTACATATCATCATCTTTCAAAATGGATGGGAGTTTACGATATGGCCACCAGGTTGCAGAAAACACCCTGGGGAATATCCACACTCACTTCATTAACTTCAAAGTGGACCTAGATATCCTGGGTGAGTATTGATTTTTTTGGGTAGGATTGTGGCATCACACAATATCAGCGTTTGACCTTACCTTTAACATATGGAAATGTCTTGCTCACTAGTAATATCATACCATCACTAGCGTGCGCAATGCTTTTAGCCATGCGTTTATAATTGCTTGTTAAATCCGTATGTTATGTTTTCCGTGCGGTTTGTATGTTTGTTAGGCTGTTTGTCAGCAT
Source organism: Sprattus sprattus (assembly GCF_963457725.1). Classification (NCBI taxonomy): domain Eukaryota; kingdom Metazoa; phylum Chordata; class Actinopteri; order Clupeiformes; family Clupeidae; genus Sprattus; species Sprattus sprattus. The sequence continues at coordinate 24,217,489 of NC_137916.1, read as the reverse complement.
AATTACGTATTAAACTTCCGGCCTGATGTTCAGGAATCTTCGTGGAAGGGTGAAGCATGGGCCGAGGAAGAACCCATTACATTTTTGAGCGGGTTCTAATCACGGGGCGGTTCCACGGAGAGTGTTTCACATTCGTAAACATTGCGTGATAGGGGATTTGGCCTTGGCGGAGGTCTTCACTCAAGTGTCCTTCTGAATAATGTAATGGCGAACAGTCCCCATAGGCTCAGTGTCCAATTACATCTTTTTTCTGTTGCCGACTGAAAAATTGCAAATAGTGATGAACTCATGGTTACCCAGATTCTAGAGCCATGCTGAACAATGAAAAATCTAAGAAAATGAAATCACACACGAATGAAGTCTTTTAGATTCTACATAATATTCTGAAAGACTGTGGAACTCATTTGGGCCACATTTGTCTACATCTAGCTATCTTTGACGAACTTGCATATGCCATGGGAAGAGGCAGCGTTATACAAGGTGGATTTTACGTGTTTTATTTATCGACTAATAACCGAACGACTAAACTAATTTACGAACGCACCGCTTTGATACTTTCTGCTTGATTGGTGTCTTAATTCACATATAGATAATGAGTGACAGACTCGACACACTAAACTAACTTTGAGAAAGGTAAGGAGGTCGCACGCAGACACCTTTGACCTTGGTATTTAAAAGACCCTGCTTATGACCTTGGACTTAAAGTCTAATGGATGTACATGCTACAGCACCAAGAACAGCTGTGTTATTGAGGTTCTGCTTTCAGCAGATGGTGTCCCTAAGGCATTTCTACATATGGTTTCTGGCAGACAGTATTATAACCAATAAGGGTTGTGGGTGTTGTGGAGAGGATGAGGTAATCTACCATTCCATAAAATATGTTTAAGTGCTGTGGCCCCGTTTCAAATTGTGTTACCAGTTTTTGCTAGTACACACAATCCATACAGAATACCAATAGAATAAACGAATGGGGAGCATTTTTTACTCATTGCTCTTAAAGTAAAATTACATGGAGGTTTGTATACATACATGGATAATTGCATTTTAATTGTGGTTTCCAATGTGTTCTACTACATTTCTCTTGTGGAATAGAAGTGGGATCCGAAGGCTGTCTCAATTTGTTGAATATGCTCATATTTGGAGTCTCAGAATTAAATATTCTTGTCCTTCTGTTTCTGAAGGGTCCACATATGTTTAGAAAAGGCGTTCAATTCAAATCAATACAAGTCAATTCAAATCAATTCAATTCAATTCAGTTTCAATTTAGTTTCAATTTAGTTTTCAATTTCATTCAATGTTTCACAGACACAAATGAAGTCATGACCACTATCATTGACATAGTTGTGCTCTGGTTCATTAATCATATTTTTCAAAGTGGCAAGTGGTGAAACAAGAGCCATTGCCCTTACGTCTTAATCATTCAAATCATTCAAGAACTGCAACCACAGTGTATAAGCTACTATGGATGACCTACATTTCCATCTATCTATCTATCTATCATCACCTTATTTCACAAAACATTCCATCCAATCCTTCAAAGGTGTTAAGAATGTCTTCCAGACTAAAGACATGACTTATGAAGAGGTGGAACTGCCATGGAAGCCAGAGAGGAAGGCCAAGGTCCCTCGGCTGGTGGAGAACCAGCTTAGCACAGAACAGGAGGCCGCTCTGCGCTACGGCCAGCCTATGCCCCGCTATCTACACGTGGCCAGTGACCGCACTAACCGCTGGGGTCACCAGCGCTCCTATAAGATCCAGGTGGTCAGTTTTGCGGGGGAACACCTCCCGGAGAGCGAGCCGGAAGAGAGGTCCATGTCCTGGGCAAGGTGAATTTCTTCCTCTCACTCCCATTTTTATTTTCTTCACACTCCTTGGTGCTCGTCCCAAACTTAACCCCGGCCCTAATCTAACCCCACCCTCCATGTAGTAAGAGTATTTCTTTCTCTCTCTCTCTCTCTCTCTCTCTCTCTCTCTCTCTCTCTCTCTCTCTCTTTCTCTCTCTCTCTCTCTCTCTTTCTCTCTCTCTGTCTCTCTTTCTCTCTCTCTCTCTCTCAGATACAAGGTGGCCATCACCAAGCATAAAGATGAGGAGCAGACCAGTAGCAGCCTCTATAGCCAGAATGACATGTGGTCGCCTGCGGTAGACTTCAGCAAATTCATAGCAGATAATGAGTCCATTGTAAATGAGGTGAGTGGTAAAATTACTTATTAACTTTCTTTCTTCAGTTATGCTCAAAGTATGTTCATGTTTCAGGACGTCAGCTGTTTATTTCTCATATGGAAATGTACAGATAGCATATCTCTTTCTACCTTTCGAACATTTTAACACAGAAATGTACCACAGATATTCCATGTAACATCTAGTCTTTAAGTAACTACAGCTTAATACATTTCGAGATTTGGGCATTTTGAGATTTTGTGTCTCAACCTAAATGTTGCTCATTGGCTCTCTATTTGTCTCTCAGGATCTCGTTGCCTGGGTAACTGCAGGCTTCCTGCACATTCCACATGCAGAGGATATTCCCAACACAGTGAGCGTTGGCAATGGCGGCGGCGTGATTTTGAGACCACACAACTATTTTGACGAGGACCCGTCCATCCACTCACCCGACGGGGTGTTCTTCGAGCCAGGCTCCGAGAACAGCTGTGAGTACAACAAGATGGCCTGCCTGAAGGATGACATGTGCACACCCACGCTGGATCCATTCACATACCACGGGTTCGAGGGTGTGATGAACTTTGAGTAAAATTGAAGGAGAGTTTGTCTGTTTGTTTTTCAAAAATCTCAGGATTTTAAATCTGGACTAACCAAATCAGAAACATGAGTTAAATATGCGTCTGAAATGCTCTGAACTGTATGAAATTATATAGAGGTTTCATTTTGAAGGACCTAACTCAATCATTAACATGTGCCTGGGCAGCAATGCTCTGAGTGGTTATGTGAAGTTTGTATGCATATGGTATTGTTTTAGTCTGATACTTATTTTAAAGAATAAAAAAACTGCCTTTATGTAGTTTATGTAAATATGATAGCATTTGGACCATAGAAGGTTTTCTTTTTTATTAATTTGTACCGTCTTACACAATTGATAACCACTACTGATGTTAATGATATACATTATTCCTGTTGAATGTTTTTTTTTAAAGGTTTTGAATAAAGCACAGACATTTGGTAAATGATTGCTGGAATGACTTCATTAAACAAAGACAATAATCTCTATCAGACAGCTTACCCACCTCTGTTGCCAACATGTGAGTTTAATCAACTGGTGTGCTGAACAGTGAATTCTTCTTTCCTGAGAACTTTATTGTGTTACTCCTTGACACCCAGAAACCCTCTCAAGGGAACTCAAGTTCCCAGGAACTCCTCTTGACTGTTAATGAAACCCAGTGTTTCAGTTTCAAACCTTTTTACTCTGGGGATGGAACTAGAAAGAGATCTGGCATTTTGGAGGGAAATCACAGCCGTATGTTTGTGTACATTTCTTAAAGGTGCAGATTCAATCCTTATTTCACACTCAAAGGCCATTCACTGCAAAAAATGCAGTCACATTCTGTCAAAATATGCAAATTCCACAGCTGCTCCCATAACAACATTCCCAGGAAACCCATTTTCCTAGAAATACTGACAGATTTTTCCCATTTCCCCAGAGATACTGACAGTTTTTCCCCACTTTGCTGTAGGTAAGTGGTTCACCAAACTTTCTGTAAGATCAATCGGGTTGAAAGTATGTGATTGACTTTTGAAAACAAAAAAGAAAAATGCCCAATAAAGAACCATTTATTAAAAATTTGCAAACAGTGCACCATTTATCACAGGGATACCAGAACAACGTGATGATGGTTTGATATTTATGAGAATCATGGTGGACAGTGGATACACTTTTTACAAGAATGTTGTAAAACTTTCATCTCTAATACACTGTCAATACCCGATCTCTCTCTCTCCCTCACTTGCTCTCTCTCTCTCTATCTTTCTCTCCCTCACTTGCTCTCTCTCTCCATCTATCTATCACTCTGTTCCACTTTCTGCTTTCTCAGAAAGCTTGCTTGTTTTTGAGGTAGAGCATATCGCAGCTGCTCTTGATTTTCTCATCTATAGGTCATGGGAAGGCTTCTTTCTCTCCTCTCCTCTCTCCCTCTCTCTCTCTCTCCCTCTCTCTTTCTCCCTCTCTCCCTCTCCCTCCCCTCCCATCTCTTTTCCTGAAGGGGTGACAGGAAGCACTAAATAAGAACCGAATCATGTAACCAAATGACCCACCCCCTATCCACCCCCCCCCCCCCCCCCCCAATCCCCCTCCTGTTCCTTTCATCTTCCCCATGGTTCCCACTCTCTCCGTTCCTCAGCCCCTCCAGCCAGCTATGCGACTCCCTCTGGAATCCCTCTCACCACTTGGGAAAGAAAGAAAAATGTTGTAAAATGTGTGTTGTTTGTGCCTGTCCGATTAATTCTTTGTGTAAGACAAATCAACATTTAATTTCATTAAAAGGCGATGAGTATATGGTTGATGAGTATATGGTTGATGAGTATATGGGTGATGAGTATATGGGTGATGAGTATATGGTTGATGAGTATATGGGTGATGAGTAAATGGTTTATTCTGAAGGGAGAGATGACATCCTGCTGTTATGACATCCTTTCATAACAGCAGGATTTACAGGTAAACAAATAAACCGGATGTATTAATGGATAGTCACGCATGCACGTAAACGCAGTACTAAACAGATAAACACACACAGACACACACAGACCCCCCCCCCCCCCTCTGGAATCCCTCTCACCACTTGGGAAAGAAAGAAAAACAAGTGTGATGTTTGTGCCTGTCCGATTAATTCTTTGTTAAGTTGTTATTTCCCCCGAAGGCTGAGTTGAGAAGAGCCAGTACCTTCATCAACCTCCCCCCACCCCATAGGCCAGACAGGGGGATTTGGGGGAGGCAGTAGTGTTTAGGGGAGGGGGTTTTGTAGGCTAAGCTATCTAACTGCTAAACTCCCCCCCCCCCCCCCCCGCCCACACACACACACACACACACAGCTGGGCCATGTATGTATCCAGACACTACGTGTTCATTTTTTCTCATGCTTCTCGCGCACTGGACATTTCTAATTTGAGGCTGCGGCCATCAGGAGAGCTTCCAACTTTTCAAGCACTCCCAGAGCAAAGGAGTTGAAGGAACAGATTATTTCTGCCAAAGGGGAGAAGCTTGAGAGAAACAGTATGGAGTAAGGAACTGGCAGGGATCCTGCTGTCTCTTTCTACCACCAGCATCTGAATGGACCAGTCATGCATAGGTGGCCTGTAGGACTGCTGATGTAAGGCACTGTAAACATTTAGTGTAATTGGCGCCCACACAAGAGGGGAAGATCATTTAAGTCAATGGAGGTCAGTCGAAGTTTCTGGGAGGATTGATGATAGCTTCAGGCTCCGGGGTCTATTTATCTTAACTTTATCTTAATTCACAGACACCACTCAGTATTGCACAGGACATTGTGGTAACTGGAGAGCATTACCTCACATACTTGCTCTCAGGCCCGAGGAGAAGTTGTCAGGTTGTGCAGGCATGAATCTTGATCATTCCTGTTCCAAATGGCTTGCTTGTCTACCAAACAGCAACAACATGTCAGCGTGAGCATTTCACATAGTGGTTGTTGTGTGAACACCTTCTTTATCCAGTGTTTTGTTGAATCATGCATGGCAACGCCAGAGCGTTTAAGGTCAGGACTACCATGGCCCTCCATGTCAGGAACACTCCACCCATTTCCAACCCTAGGCTTCAATCGTGACCATTTAAGACAAATCAACATTTCATTTAATTTAAAGGCCATGAGTATATGGTTGATGAGTATATGGGTGATGAGTATATGGGTGATGAGTATATGGTTTATTCTGAAGGGAGAGATGACATCCTGCTGTTATGATATCCTTTCATAACAGCAGGATTTACAGGTAAACCAATGGACCGGATGTATTAATGGATAGTCACGCATGCACACACACACACACACACACACACACACACACACATACACACACAAAACAAGCATAAACACCCATGTTTTGGTTGGCGTTGTACATTCTCTGTCATTGCATTCCATCCCACTCATACATTCACATGCTCTTGATGTCGTATAAGGGGAAAGTAAAACTTCCTGTTTGCTTTGACTCCCCTGATGTATAGAAACACACATTGTCAGGGTGTCTTTTGCAGTGATCCTATGGAGGTCTTAGACAAATATGATTTACAGTAAGACGAGTATGTTTTCTTGAAGCTTAACTGTAAATTAAAAACCTTAGTTCTGAGAATGTGTTGTCGTGTGACCATAATGAACTCCGTATCTAAGTAGATATCCTGTGACTCTGGTTAGCATCAGCTGCCATAAAGGGAGGACGTGAGACAAGCAAGGACATCTCACAGGGCGTTGCTCTGCTGCTAACTGATTACTGTTAAGTAACGCTCTGACACATAAGATTAAAACATTAGGAAAACTTTACACATGTTTATTGTTGGTTCTTCAGGGGTAATTGCTAATGTGGTAACACTACACGGGATGCCTATTTTTAATGTTTTATTGTTTAACAAATTATATATAATTATTATCATAATAACCAATTAGAAACAAAAAGTTATTTAATGTATTTAACAGTAAACGTAATCTGGGCATTCTAGCGCAAGCACTTTTACTCAGTAAAACAGAAACACACACATTTTTTCAGCACCACAAAAATGCTAGATATCATTTCCTGGCCCTTCAAAAAGTGAAGCTGTTGGAGATGGTTATCATCCTCTGTCCCATCAGGGGGAAATCCTGTTTACTGTTCTGATGTCAAGACTCGAGGACATATCATGAGTGACTACTGAGCAGAAAAACAACTCTTCATTACTTTCATAAAAGCATCCTGATGTCAAGGTCCCAGTGTCACTGTCCCAGATTTACCCTTTGCACCAAGCCCAGAATAAATCAGAGATGTTTGGAAAGCCACATTTATTTGTAAAACACACGCCACATCACTCAGCAGTGACCACAGTACTATTCAAGTCTAATTATGACTTTTTTTTAATTATAATTAAGTAAAACAAAAGACCTGACACAAAAAAATGCTCAACACACAAAAAGAACACACAACACACAAAAAGAACACACAACACACGCAAAAAGAACACACAAAAAGAATACACAACACGTAAGGGATAACGGCCGACGAGCTGTCCAGTTCTACAAAGGTAATGGACGCCGCGGGGCAAAGAACTCCACGACGCGCAGTCCATTATCTTTGTAGAACTGGACAGCTCGAAGGCCGTTATCCCGCTTATTTCCCGTTTACAACATCCAAAAATGTTTTTATTATTATTATTATTATTATTATTTAGAATTTCCTTTATCTTTAAGAAACTTAATATGCATAATAACCTGATGAATTCTTAATTTGAAGCCTAGTGCTCCCGTTAGAGAAAGTAGTGCGTGGAACTGGTCTTATCATATGACCTTTAGTTTCCCCGGGCATTGCTGCAAAGTGACACTCGTGAGCTCTCTGTAAACGGACACACGGACACAGGTTTTGTTCATAAGGTTTTACTATTTAAAGTTGAACTTTTCCGTTGATGGTGAAGTTGGACAGAGCAACAGCAGCAAGGCGTTGAGGAAGGAGCAGGCAACTGTGTGAGCTGGACCACTGGCCGTTAAAATGTCACTCCATCGCTTCCTCTCAACTACACTTGGGGTCCAATAGTTTTGTATTGTATTTGTTTGTATTGATTTGGATATCGCCACTAACTCGCGTGTGAGAGCAACGTTATATTAATAGCAGTGAGGCTAGCTGCTACTATTTGTTTCAATGGGTTTTTTTTCTAAGCGTTAGCAGCCGCCTACAAATAATATTCGAGACTTTCAGTTAAGACTTACAATACTCTGCAACATTCGTGTAGCACATAAACAACTAACCGAGTCAATTAGTATATATAAAGTTCATAAATGTTCATTCCATTGTGGTATCACCAGCTATGGCAGCTTCTGTTTTTCAAAATTCAATAAAATATGATTATAACCTGGGCCTGTTGTGATCTGGGACATGGGCCTGAGAAATTCAAAAGGATGGACAAGATGAGCAATGCATACATGTTGGCCACGTGGTAGAGCATAGGACCCCATAAGCATTGCATGATTATGAAGGATACAATACATTTACAATGAATGAGAAAGAAAGGGAAAGAAAGAGAGAGAAAGAAAGATCGAGAAAGAGAGATAGAGAGAGAAAGAGAGTGATGGAGAGAGAAAGTGAGGGAGAGAGAGAGAGAGATAGAGAGTGAGGGAGAGAGAGAGAGAGAGCCAGAGAGAGAGAGAGAGAGAGAGAGAGAAAGAGAGCAATCTAAACTCTAAACTGTTCAGTCCTCAACAGTATTGTCAGGAAAAAGAACTCATGTAAGATCTGATGTCTGAATGCAGACACAATTACTGTTCCGACTAATCTTAGATCAAACAGACGGATAAGAATCATTACTTGACAAGAAAGTGTGTGTGAGTGTATGTATATGCACTTAATCTAACTACTAATCTGTGAGTATGATCTTTCAGAAAACTAAATTCATCTGTTGGCAATTCAATGCAAACTCATTATAATTTGGAACTTTATTCCACCACCCTTCGATGGCGTTAAAAACAGAAACACAAATATAACTAATTAGCGCTTAATGAGCTGTAACGGCTCCTGATAAGTTGGAAGAAATTGTCCAAGAAGCCTTCTGCAAATGGTCCTCAGACCAGATGCCAGAACAAACCTCCCCGTTGCCTGGATAAACACGTCGTATATGCTACTATTCCTGCTAAGTCCACAGTGGTGTTTACATCATTCACTACAGATTTTACAGTTGACAGACACACCGGGTCCCGTCATCCATATTAAATTCTCCGTCAGACTGTGCTACTTCAAAGCAGAACGCTTGCAAAAACAAACACCAGAACACGTTCGAGATTTACACAGAACACACAACAATAACCTAACCTGTGACATGACAGAGCCTCGCAGAACAAACAAATTCCTGCTATTGTAAGCCTCTTGTTCGGCACTCATGCCTATGTATGGTGTCAGAATCTGAGTGGGTTGTCAAGTCGTTGGAGAACCTTCAAAGTAATGGTACTCTTGGAGGCAAGGGGAGGCTGCTCCAGAGTGGCTGTTGTCATGGAGATGAGAGAGGTGTCACTTCCACTACCAGAGCCCTCTGGAGTATTCCAAGCACGTGGTTTAGTGACAAACCTGGCCAGGTTCACTCAAAATAAGTGGTAAACCTCCTAATCGAAGAGCACTATGGCTTTTTTTTTTTTGCAAAGAGAAAGAAGCCATTGGGCTCTTCTATTAGGAGGTTTACCACTTACTTTGAGTAAACTTCGCCAGGGTTGTTACTTAACCACATACTTGGAATCCCCTCCTAGTGTTTGGCAGAAAAGGAGATATAATAGCAGAGGTGCTTCCAGCACACTGTATTGTTGCTGTTGTTGGTGTTGTGGTTGTTGTTTGGATATGCTATTTTTTTTCTACGCAAATCTCTTGTTTATTTTCAGCGATAGTGACACATGATAGTTGGCACATCCATTCACATTTTTAAATAGTTTACTTAACAGTTTACTTGTAGTCTTGTTCCGTTATGCATTTACAATGAGCCACTTGTTTGTGACAAAGGCAGTATTGCATTTATCACTGTTTCTACGTTTTCTTACAATTATTTTTAACTTGTTACCAACATTTATAACTCGAAAGTATGAGTACCCCAGTTAAAGTAGTAAGTGGAACATTATTCTTTGTCAGATTAATAGATTATTAATCAAACTGCAGTGTGCTAGAACTTTGTGCTAAAAGCAGTTTTCCACCATGGAAAAGGTTTTAAAATGCATTGAAGACATACAACCCTTCTTGGGAGCTCAGTCCTTTATAACTTGAATAGCAGTGTGAGTCTGGAAAATATCCAATGTTACACAACCCTCTCCACGTTAATCTTCAATCTCCATGCTCTGCAGATGCACTTGTCCCAGAAGAATAAGAGCCTCCTCACTTTTGTAGTATGTTGTGCTCTGTCTTGCTCTCTACAAGGGCAGTTTTCCTCAAAATTCCCAAGGAATCCTGTTCCCTGGCAGGCAGTCAACATTCCAGCCGTGACCAAAGCTTGAACTGTGTGCGTGATGTTTCGCTTGATTTTTCTCAGGCCTCCATTAAGAAGCGTATTATACAAAACTTCTGAACGCTCTGTAAAAGTAATCTGTCTTCCGCAGCCATTATTTTCAGCTTAGCAATAACAGGAACATTACAGGATGCATTCCACATGATTCTTCATTAAGGTTAGTGGCTTAATGTGTCAAGAGGGAATCATTTAGGCTCTAAACAACCTGTTGGAGACCCTTTTTTGAATGCTGGCAGATACAATTTCCTGAACCATGGGTCAATTGTTCTGAGAATATTTCAGTGATGTTTTCTGAGAAGTTGTCATTTCATACAGTTTTGTTAAATATAAGTTGAACCCATTTATGGATTACTTGGTGAGTTGTTGACTAAGCTGGCAATACCAAACCCAAGGAATTGAGTTTGAAACTTTCTGAGTGAATCTGATCATGGTTGGTTGAGCTCAAGCTGAACATCAAACAGTTTGGCAAAAGAAAACCTTTCATGTTGATCAGATTTATGCCTCCTAACTAAATGTGGGTTACGCAAGGCTACCTGTGCTTTCCATCCCAAGTCAAGGGTCATGATGAGATTCACAAATAGAACAATTTTCAGGATAGACAAAAATGAGATAAAAAACTTAAGCAAGATTTAACTCCACAAGGTACTTCAAAAGAGCCAGTGTCAAAACATCTGATATTTGGACAAGTGCCGTGTGTTAGGCTGTGGGAAATCTCTTTCGGTTGATTTCTATGTTCTTCAATTGGTCACAGATAGAGAGCATGGGACTGCCCTTTCAGGAAGAACTTATACAAAGAATGTAAAAAAAGGTTTAATTGATACATGCAGTGTGGCTAATTCATAGTTATAACTGATATATTTAATAACATAGTTTAAACCACTTGTTTTATTTTCTCTGGCCTTTTCAGAGGATTATTTTGTAAGTAAAGATCAACAGTGAATCCTTTGTGTTCTCTGTCCTGCTAAATCTTGTGGTCGTATTGTTTAATGGTGATCTGTATCAAAGGACAGCAATGACAGGGGAATTAATTCTGGCCAATTTGACTCTGTTTTTCATCTGTCTTTACGGGAAACTGCCTATTTCAAGTCTGCATGTTTGTTTGCGTTTGTCTCCGGTAAATGATCCCTCACCTGCCAAAAGGAACAAACACTTAGCCCTTAAAACACTTAGTATGGGTAAGCCCTACCTGTGGTTCTCCATCCCGCACTGGTGCAGCGTGCCGATCTACTGCCCGTGTGGTGGTGGGAAGGGGTGTGCGTGACACGGCTGGGGGCATAGAGGCAAACTGACAAGTGGTGGCGTGCCAAAGCTATTTTTAGACACTGCACACCCGGTATGAGAGAAAAAACTAAAAGCAGGTCAGGCTCTTTGGACAGTGAACGTTTTCTACCATGGGTCACCTTCTCTGCTGCCCTGGAAACAGTTGCTAGGTGCTCCACATCGTGCCCTGCTCCTAAGGCCACGCACCCACCAAGCCACCATCCGTGTTGTGTTTACTTGCTCACCCAGAGAGCAGCAGCCAGTTCCCGTTTGTGAAATCTGTCCTGGCTGTGTTTTTCCAGCCTGAGAAATTTTCCAGACGCCTATGAAAAACATCTAATGAGACATTTGTCCTGTATCGCGGAGGGAGTGTGAGATAGTATACATATTTCTAAAACATTAGGAGCCTGTGAGGGTGTAAGTCAGGGTTTCCACTTAGAGAGAGTCATCACTGGTCTTTCCATTCATCTACATATGCCTCCATAAGGTGCTTTATATTTAATTAAATTATGCTTTTACAGATAGCACAACATTTTCTCATGTAAAAAGAGATCAGTGTCTTTTTTTCCCGTATTGGATTCCTATATTTGTACATGTTATTCTGTCAGGAGTTGTTTATAGGGTTCATGTCCAGAGGGAAAGATAAGAGAGAGGTGGAATGGACAGTCTCCACTATCACTCCTTCATCCACACACACGAGCATGACTCAGCCACTCCTGATGTGTCCTGCCATTAATCAGTCACACTAATGTGCAACCACTTTTCCACTTGTGCCCCCCACCCCCCCCCAAGACACACCCATGTGTCCACAGACTGGGTGTCATGGTACGACCAGGTGTAAACAGAGGGGGGTTATATAAAAAGGGACAGAGGACAGCATACCTAGCCAAGGAATAGGACAGCTGAGCACTGTCTCTCTGTCTCACTGTCTCACTGTCTCACTGTCTCCCTGTCTCCCTGTCTCCCTGTCTCTCTGTCTCACTGTCTCCTCTCTGTCTCTCTGTCTCACTGTCTCACTGTCTCCTCTCTGTCCGCCTGATGCTGCTGGGACCAACTGACCACTTCCACTGCGTCTGCATCGCCTCTTCAACACTGAGCATTAAGGAGCAGTCCTACTCACTACGCACACTTTGACTGACGCGGACATGGACATGGACACCGTCCACCTCTACGGCGTGAGAAGCACGCAGTTCCTGCAGGAGAACTTCTCTGACGCACAGGGATGGTTCCTCTTCGTGTCCTCGGCTGCAGACCTGCGCACGACCTTCCTGATCCTGTTCCCCCTATTGTTCCACCTTCAGCCAGCCACGGGCGTCCAACTGGTGTGGGTGGCTGTGTTGGGAGACTGGACCAATCTAGTTTGTAAGTGGTGAGTAGAGGAACTCTCTCTGTCTCTACTCATACGTAGTGTGCCTGTGTGTTTCAAAACACATTCAAAGTGAATGATACATTGATCCAGACTACTTAACAGGATTATGACATGTAAAACCTTATAAAGATGGCATCGAAAACAAAACCACCATACCACACACACTAATTAGATGTGTAAACGGGTGTAATTTAGGCAGAATTTAAAATGAGGGTGTAATGAAGGCACTTTGCTCTGTATGTAGAAGTGACGAAGACATTGACAAGGCTTTATACATGGCTTAGTTGCCATTCTTGGAAATGTATTGTATTTTAAATATATTTAGTAAACAATACATTATAAAATTATTATTGTATGTGGTCTTCACATTATTATCATTATTGATATTATTATTATTATTATTATTGTCAGGATGCTGTTTGGAGAACGTCCATACTGGTGGGTTCAGGAGACCTCCCTTTATGGCAATTCCACAATACCACAAATAAAACAGTTTCCCATGACCTGTGAAACCGGCCCTGGTGAGTAAACATGCTACTTGACCATGTTGATGGATGCAATACAGCAGTCATATTGCAATATAAGGACAAGGAAATCACCAATGCATGTTTGTTTCAGCAATTTAGTTCATGGTGTGATGCAGGTCAAAAGCATTGCCATTTTGTTTAACATGCATACTCCCATATGCTGCCACAGACCTAATAGCCATCATTGCGGTTTTCATTTATAGAAATTATTTCATGAAATTGATTAAACATTTTGTGTGCATCAGTGTGTGCATCAGTATGTGTGTATACAATATGTGTGTGTTTGTGTAATTTAGCCATATCTATTTGAAACTCTCCACCACTGTAACGTCTTCCTGACTGAGTTGCTCTGTCCTCTTGGTTAGGGAGTCCCTCCGGTCATGCAATGGGGGCTGCAGGAGTCTACTACGCACTGATCACATCGGTCCTTAACACCTCCCTTCAGCACTGTGGGAGTCCTGCAAGGAGGTGGTGAGTGCTGATTTAGCACCTTTCTTCTTCTTCTCCTCCTACTTCTTCTCCTCCTCATCCGCCTCCTCCTTTTTCTTCTTATTCTCCTCCTCCTCATCCCTCTTCTTCTCCTCCTTCTCTTACCTTCTTCTCTCCTCCTCCTTCTTCTCCTCCTCCTTTTTCTTCTTCTTCTCCTCCACCACATCCTTCTTCTGCTTCTCGTCCTCGTCGTCCTTCTTCTTCCCCTCCTCCTTTTCTACTCCTCCTTCTCCTCCTTCTTCTACTTTCTTTTTCTTCTCTTCCTCCTTCTTCTCCTCCTTCTCCTTCTCTTACCTTCTTCTTCTCCTTCTCCTTTTTCTTCTTCTTCTCGTCCTCCTCCTCCGTCTTCTCCTACTCCTTCTTCTCCTCCTCCTCATCTGCCTCCTACTTCTTCTTCTTTACCTCCTCCTTCTTCTCCTCCTTCTTCTCCTCCTCCTCATCTGCCTCTTTCTTCTTCTTCTTCCCCTCCTCCTTCTTCTACTCCTCCTCCTCCTTCTTCTACTTCCTTTTTCTTCTCTTCCTCCTTCTCCTCCTCATTCGCCTCTTCCTTCTTCTTCTTCTCCTCCTCCTTCTCCTCCTCTTCATTCTTCTTCTTCTCCTCCTCCTTTTTCTTCTTCTTCTCTTCTTCCTCCTCCTCCTCCTCCACCTTCTTCTTCTTATAATTCCCAGAGATAATTCCTGTGCTTCTCCATCTCCACTTAAGGTTAACCCGCCTTAATCATGAAGAGCACAAATTGTGTTTGCATATGGTATCAGCAAGCCATATGTTTCCAGTTTTAATGGAATCTTAGGTGTTTATTGAATGTACACATAAATAAAATGAAGTGAGGTGAAGTTTAAAATGTGTTCTTCTTTCCCTCTGTCAGGTGCATAAAGACACTTTTGTGGACAGTCTTCTGGGTCATACAGGTCTGTGTCTGCCTCTCCAGAGTGTTCATAGGCGCCCACTTTCCCCATCAAGTCATCGTTGGAGTTGCTGTTGGTAAGATAGACTTCTACGCTCTGTGGAGCCCTGTTTATAAACTGTCTGCTTTCAGTGAGGTCTCCCAGATCATTTTGTGTTTAGTGTAAAATAACACAGCTTGAGCATAAGGGGTCAAAAGCATTACACGCCACTTTGCAAACATGCAATACATACAAACAGGGGGGGGGGGGGGGCATGTTTATAAGATATAGGAGGAATGGTGGGGGTGAGAGAAAGAAATATTGGCTGGAGAGAGCAAACTCTTATTGCAGAAAGCATAATAAAATTAAATCCAAAAGGATAATTTTTGTCAACAGTCAAATTGTTAAGAAACCCAGGTGTACTTTCGTTTTAATATTAATACTATTTGACAATACCAGACATAGTTAGCAAATTAATTGTCCATTAATTTAATGAAGGCTCCACACACTTTTCCTCCCCAAATGTTTAGCAGCGTTTTTAAAGCCTAAATTCCTTCAGAGGACAAATTATCTCAACAGCTTAGAGAGCCATGAGTCACCCAGGTCTTAACCCCCCCTCCCCCTCCCCTCCCCCCAGGTGTTGCTGTGGCTGAGGGTTTGAACCAAGCCCCCTGGATCCATCGTGTCAGCTTCAAGGGCTACACTCACCTCACTCTCTTCCTGCTGGCCTTCGCGCTGGGCCTCTACGTCCTGCTTAACGCCGTCGCTGTTGACCTGCTCTGGAGTCTAGCCAAGGCCCAGCGGTGGTGCATCAAAGCGGCATGGGTGCGCCTGGAGACCACGCCGTTCGCTAGCCTCCTTCGTAACACCGGTGTCCTCTTTGGGCTGGGCATGGCCCTGCACCTGCCCATGTGGGACAAGGCCGTCAGGGAGAGAGTTGGATGTGGAGGGAAAAGTGGCGCCCCCTTCAGGCTGGCCTGTGCGAGCGCTGCCATATTGCTCTTGCACATGCTGGACACTTTTGGGCCCCCAGTTCACAACTATCCCCTCTTCTACCTGTTCTCCTTCTGCCAGAGTGCCACTGTGCCCTTGACCACTATTGGCATTGTGCCCTACTGTGTTGCCAGGGCAATGAATGCTGTAACCTGGAGAGGGCACCTCTGAGTCTGTATTGAGTGGCACTACTCCGTAGGCAGAGGCCACCAAACAGGAGGACCATTTGGAAAGCAGAGATGGGAACAGAAATGGTCTGTTTGGTCATCAGGGAATCAGGGCTAAAGACCAGTTCATGATTCTGGCAGGGCACAATGTTTTGGTGTTGATCCAAACTGAAAAGGTGTCAATCGGTGCACTTTATTTTGGACAGTCCATGACCCTCGTAGACAATACATTCTGCAAACTACCTCATTTCAAACAAAAATACAGCCGTCAGGCAGTACCTACACATGTAATCAGAAGCACAACAGTGCTTTTCACTTGTACTTTACATACAATCAACAAATTCACCACAAAAATACTGTACATACAACTTTCATTGTGGAAGAGAGACTCCAATTTACCACACATGTTACTTTGTTGCTGTAAATAAATATAATTCACTTTTATAAGTCTTACTTCAGCTATGTGTAACAAGACTGTGTTCTCCCTCTCAGCGTTGTATTGTGTGTCTACGATAAAAACTGATGTGAAACCACCACCGGACTGGGTATTGTCTGCTTTCAATGCTCTGACATATGATAGAAATCAAATAAACACAATTCATGCATGAAGCGAGCCAGATGCCTCACAGCTCCGCGGCACGGTAGCAAACACCAACATGGCCCATAAACTGCAGCAAGATTAGGGTAGGGCTACTACCCACCACAACCACTTCCATTGTCGGTAATTAACACACTAAACATCAAGACCTACTATTACAAAATAAATTAATTAAAATACTAACACAGGTTACACCGAGGCAGACTGAAAATAAATAAATAAATATAAAATGTATTTAAATATTAACATCAACAAAACACTGTTATTTTAAGAATCAGAAGTGTGCTGGGTTACGTGGCCCTTTGGGTATCACCTGCATATAAGAAAAGTTAATTTACTAAGGAATCTCATTTGTGCATCACTTTGATACAAAACGAGGACATGTATCTTTACGGCGATGGGATGCCACCTGCTGGCCAAAATACTCCTTTGACAACGATTCACACAAAAATTATGAGAATGCTTAACATTTATCTCATCTCGAATAGCTTAAATCTGCTTAATTATTTTGCACTGATTTAAGTTGTGATTTGGAACAGCAAATTTGACACAACAGACTGCAACAAACTTAAAGTCTTTAAAGTTATCTGGATTGACGATAGATAGACCTATACAATTAGAATCGACTTCACTAAATATTAGCCTACTAAATGTTTGCCTAACTTAATAAATTGGTCAAATCAAAACAAATGTTGAAACCCCCACCTAGCCAATAGCGCCCCCCTCCCCGGAAGTGAGAAGGGGGAAGGAAACAAAACATAATAACAGAGGCAGTTATGGGGAATGGCAAGATTATGTTAGTGTCACTGCTTCTGATAAATCTGAATGAAAATGTAACAGTCCTGACAGATTAAATGAGACAGCAGGAATCAGCAACCGGACTTTACTGACACGGTCCTCTAAGCAGCCCAGGCTATATTATGCGTAGAAATATGCCTCGGAGAAAGGTAAGGGGGCTAGCGAGCTAGCATGTCAACTGCATTCTATTTCTATTTAGCTCGCCAGCTAGTTGAACTGAAGTTCGAGAGCACACCTGATTGCAGTACTGTTTTTAAAATGGACATGCAAGTAATGAATGTTTAAATGTAATGTGTTTGAAAGATAAATAGTTTTCATACTGTCTCACTACAGAAAAAGCTTCTGTGGGAGTTTATGCCTTTTTTTTCGCTAAGAAGCTAACATTCAATAAACTGACCAATGACATGGGCAGCACAGGTTGCGGTCTGTGCTTCAAAGTATGACATTCACGGACGCGTTAGCACAGTTATCTATCCGATTTGTCCAGTAGCCCAGTTCTTTACAGGTTTAAGACTGCTCTGTAATAATCATACCAAAGCAAGTTGCATTACATTACATAACGTGATGTTATTTCATAGTGGAAAACTCTGAGTGTAGTGGAACAAACTGCAAGGCTGCCGCAAAGGCTGTATAAAGGCCTGGCAGACTGGTTATCGTTGTTCTATTGGTTTCATCAGTTTGAAGGCGGTCTCTCATTCGTGTCGTCTCCTTGAACCCGCCTGCTCGTCTTGTTCCATCGTTTCAATTGGACTCTGGTGTCACAACAGGAAGATTCTCGAACACATAATCCTCATAAGATTTTGCTGTAAAAACCGCAAAACATCCTGCACGAGTGACATTTGTCACGCTGTTGTATTCTGGTGTAGATGGTTCTATGTGCATCATTTACGGGTAATTGACGGACTTTGTTGTTGTAACACCTTTTTATTATATTAAATGTCGCAATAACCTTGCATGTTTTCCCTGTTCCATTCATTACTTGACCTTTGAGAAAGCAACAGAGGTACAAACACTTATGTGGTCAATTTTTTCATAGAGCTGCATTGTTTATTGGCCTTTTAACAGGATGTACTAGGTCAGTGTGTTGTTTCAAGAGAGACCAGTGCACCCTGCAGAGTGTAGACTGCATTACGCCGTGAATGCGACGGGATAGGCTATTTCGATGTTCATGTTGCACTCACGAAATCACTAAATCTAATAAGCAAAACATGTCGACTTGCAACAGCATGTATCCTAGATATGAACGTAATGTATCTGATTTAATCGTTTGAGTATTGTCTCGCTTTACCAGAGGAACGCCGCAGGAAGCAGTTCTGACGGCACAGAGGATTCAGACTTTTCCGCTGATCTCGAGCACACCGACAGTTCTGAGAGCGACGCGAACACGCGCAGGAATACTCGACTGACCCGTGCCTCAGTGCGTCTCAGCCAAAGTTCACAAGGTAGCATTCACGAATAACCTTATTAAACAGATGCTGGTGCCTATGTTTTTTCCTTTGGGATGATGGTCGGTCGGTCGGTCTCTCTCTCGCTCTCTCTCTCTCTCTCTCTCGCTCTCTCTCTCCCCTCCCTCCCTCATTAGGCTATAGGCCTTATATCGCTGCTGTGGTTTGATGTGGTGCTATTTGTCACGATGCTTCCTAGACTGAGATTTTTGGTTGAATTGTTGAAATACCGAAATGACTTTTAGTATTTTAGTGCGATATGCATTTACTGTTGATTTCAGTAGTGTTAACCAAGGTCTGCATCGAGCAAATCCCGTCTAAACAATGGCTTTTGTGATTGGGCATCACAGGTCACTGAACATGAATGCCTTCATGACAGAAGTACATGTGGCAGCTTCATCACGGGCTTTGCATGGGTTAATCTTTACACCCCCCCCCCCCCCCCTCTTTTAAAAAAAAATCTTTCCATTACATTTTAGTTGGATAACAACATCCAGTTGAAAGCTAATTTCTGCAAATTTGCAGTCTATCTGGGAATTAAAAAAAAATAACAAACAAAACAAATTACATTGGGATTGATTTATTTTGGTTTGTGATGGTATGTTTTTTAATTCTGTTGACCAATTTTTATATCTGTTGAAGTGTTCGTGGAGCGTGTTGAATTTAATTGACTCCCCCTAAATATCTGCAACATGTGTCAAAGGTTCAGTAAAAACGTTTTGCAGGAGTGAATTTGGTCAGTTATATATTTAGTGCTAAAATATAGCCTACCCACATGCCCCTGTGCTGCTAATGTCTTTCTGATGTGTGCTATCTCTTGAAATGAGACCCCCGGCCCAGAGTGGGAATTTCATTCTTTCCGGAGCTCTTGTCTTTACCTGAAGACGCATGTGTGAAGTGTTGAGGCTCTCTCTTCAGATCCCAGCCCGACGGGGGGCACTCCCACCCGCGAACCAGAGGAGGTGCCGCCGCCGCCGGCAACCCTCATCCCTCGAAGGGTAACCCGCAGTCAGAACCTGAACCAGACTGTGAGCCTGGAGGCGCCGGCTGCCTCTAAGACATACCCCCTGCGCCGGAGCCGCTCATCCGGCTCAGACTCTGAGCAGCCGGCGGAGCTCACTGAGCGGGGTAGGGAGCCGCTTGCCATGACCGAAAGAGGAGGAGGAGGATGAGGAGAGGAGGAGAGGAGGAGGAGGAGGAGGAGAGGAGGAAGCAGCAGCATGACCACTCAGCCTTGCCCCCCCCCCCCCCCCCCAAAAAAAAAAAACATCTATTTTTTTAACATTCCATTTCCAGGCCAAGCCACCAGTAAGAAAGGGAGTAAATAGATGAATTAGCTGAAAGATACAACAGAAAGGTCTTTGCCTTACATTTTTCTTTTGTTGTTGTTTTTTCAAAGAAGGTGATGAAGGATGCTGACATTTTAAATATCATGCTTTTTTGTTGATCCTATTCAGCCATCTTTTTCAAACAAGAATCTGATTTGCCATCTAACGTCATATTTATCATTGAACAGACCAGTGGCGTCGACTTCATTGAACATGAATACTTCGGACAGTTGGTAGACTTGTACAATATTGAGGTTGTGTCTCTTAGTACATGACATAGGTGCCATTTTTACACATATTTCATGTTACAATGTGTCATGTTTCTTGTTGTTTTGGTTATGGTTTTTGATTAAAAGCAAGTTTGAATAATGTTTAACTTTGGTAATTTAGGTTGAACCAGCCAAACTTCTAGGGTCATTCTATTCTTGGATTTTTGGACAGTCTCTTGTGTCTTCGCTTAAAACCTCTCTGGACATTCTGCTGCCTCCTCAAACATGTGGTGTGAAAACAAACCAATGAAGCGACTGTAATTGAAAACTGTGCATTTACAAATGATTGAAGACAGCTCTCTAGTTAGGAAGTTCACCAAACTGATGGTCCCGTATTCTTCTATTTTCATAGTCAGAAACAAGGTGAAAAAGCTTTTTGTAAAACCTAATTTGATGTCAATTCTTGTTTAATACTTTTTTTTCCAGTTTTGTTGAATGGGATTCGGAAAGTGAAAGTGAGAGTTGAGTTTCAACAGAAAAATTCCGGATATCTCAGATTTTAACTTAATTTCCTTTATTCAAATGTACAAAATGCTAATGTTCATTACCAGAAGAATAAACCTTTCAGGCATGACATCACATCTTTCCCCAAGTGTAGCCGGCAGGATCTATGGAAAGAGTATCACTTTAAATACTTGTATCTCTTGAAATGTGTAGGAAGTGACACTATCTCACATACTCTTTGTCACCATCTATGCAGGACTGAAGCAGGGGGTTGATCAGGACGAGACTCCGCCCAGGACACCCACAGGCAACGCCCCTTCCTCGGAGTCAGACATCGACATCTCCAGTCCCAACGTGTCTCACGATGAGAGCCTAGCCAAGCAGCTGTCACTCAAGGACTCGGGCAGTGACCTGTCGCACCGACCCAAACGGCGCCGTTTCCACGAGAGCTACAACTTCAACATGAAGTGCCCCACCCCTGGCTGCAATTCCCTTGGTATTGTCCTTTTTCCTGTGTAGTCATGGTAACATTGTATTAGAGTGAGAAACTGGTATTGTCTTTTTCCTCTGAAGTCACATGTTGCATTGTATTAGGGGGAAATTACTTTTAAAATGGACCTGGCACTTAGTAAAGCACTGGTAAAGCACTGGTTCGCACCTGTTTTAAGAGTTGGGGAGGAGATACTATTGGTATTTAATTTCTATTTACCTTGTGCATAATTTGATTGCAATCATTTTGATTGTCGCATTTGTGATGGACATTTTAAATCATTGGCATTTTTAATTTTGCACAGACAGTTTCCAAACAAAAGATACTCTAATGAGAGAAGGCAGATGCTGATGGTAATAAGTGTTACTTACTCTTATTGTTAGTAACAAATGGTGTTTTTTAATTGTCTTTCCCCAGGTCATTTAACTGGAAAACATGAAAGGCACTTCTCAATATCTGGATGCCCACTCTACCATAATTTGTCTGCAGATGAGTGCAAGGTAAACCCCCTATTCCGGTCCACACACTTGTCAGTGCTGTCAGGCGCAGGTTTCCCTTCTACTAATATTTAAACAGTTCTGACAAGCATCGTGGAGCTGTCTGGCACCTGCTGTTGCATTAAAGGTGCAGTGGGCAGGACTGTTTTAAGAGAGAAACGCCTGTGAAAGGACTTGTGACAGTAGACAAAGTGGACCTGGGAAGAAGCAACTCTTAGCTTTATTCTATTTCCATTTCAATTAATTTATTGGCATGAGCATGAAGATTAAATCATAACACTCCATCTTAACACTCCATACTTAAAAAATACCACCATCACTACAAGGGGAACCCCTCAGGTGTTAAAAAGAAGCCGTGCGAAGACATAGCAAAACATTACAACACTGTTTCAAATGCACTGTTACGCCTTCAAATGAATGTTTGTCTACAACTGGTGCTATTTTTCCCGAAACAATAAAGCTCCCCCTCCATCCCTGATCTGTATGAATGTGTACCTTGCATCTTTGCAGGTGAGAGCCAGCTCTCGTGACAAACAGGTGGAGGAGAGGACTCTGTCCCACCGCCAGGACGAAAACCGACATTCCACCCGCCATCAGGTACACTTCCACCTCCTCTGGAGCTGCTGCTCTAGGCCCTCTGAGATCCTCTGAAGTCTTTTGGCGGTTCCACAATCTTGTATAACATTATTACCACCATTCTATGGTGGTTCTTGGATAGAAGTATTTTGAGTATTTATGTATGTAAGATAAGTATTTTGAGTATGTATGTATGAGTAAAAAATAAGTATTTTGAGTATGTATGTATGAGTATAAAATAAGCATTTTGAGTAGGTATTCCAGTAAGATGGAAAAATAAAGTAGTACAAAAACCTCTTACACTGAGTGTTCGCACGGCTTCTTTTTAACACCTGAGGGTTTCCTCTGTAGGAATGGTGGTATTTTTTAAGTATGGAGTGTTAAGAAGATGGAGTTATGATTTAATCTTCATGTTCATCAGACCCCCACGGAGCGACAGATGCAGTATAAGGAGAAGGTGACGGAGATGAGGAAGAAGAGGAACTCTGTTCTGATGAAGGAACAGAAGGAGAAGCATATGGTAAGCCCAGCAGTCTCTCTCTCAGGAGGCTGGAGTATGGGACTTCATCTGGGGCTGTAGCCTCTATGATAAAAGTGCTAACTGGCTTCTGACTTGTGTCAGACTCAGTGGTGGAACACTGTGTGCCTGGGCTCAAGTCAATCACCTCCTCTGTGGAGTGATGGTTTTAGATGGTAGCTTTAACTGTGCTCTCCTCATTCTCTTACAGTAACTCAGTGGTGGCAGCTGAGAAGCTCTTGGAATAAATAACAAAGAGGAGTAGAAAAAGCAAAACTAGGCATGATTGGGTAGTTAAGCATGTCTTGAACAGGCCTGAGGTGACCGTGGAAAACAAGCCATTTAGCTTCTGGGTAACTTAGAGTTTTCTGTGTGTACGTAGTGGAGGATCGTTTCCACAGTGAAACAGCTTCAGCATGTCTTTGAAAAGAAGGCATTCCGTGCTGATGACAATCAAAGATCAGCTGCTGGACAATGGATCTGATGATGACCTTTCCAATCATTCCAACCAATCACTCATTCTCTCTTGTCTGTGTCACGATGCCTTGATTCACCTCAAGCCTGAAGCCCTCTTCTCTTCTTCACTCTCAAACCAGCATCTTACATTCCTTTCTTCCTACCTTCCTATCTTCCTTACCCCCTTCTGGATTTGTCCTCGGATGCAGATTTTGAGTATGAATGTGGCTTTCTGTGGTGATGGTGAATGTAGAGAATCTGTAATGAAAGCAGTTGTTGCCTCAGTAAGGTGTCAACCTCACAGATCCACCCCCATGTCTTTGTCTGCCGTGTCTTACTGTGTGTTTTTTCTCTAGCTATTTCTTACCTTTCTCCCTCTTTCTCTCTATCTTTTTTCCTCTGCCTCTCTTTCTCCCACTCTGCCTCTCTCTCTTCCTCTGTCTCTGTCAAATTAAAATTAAAAATAGCCTTTGTTTGCGTGGCCATAATACATTACAGTACTGCCAAAGTACAAAAAGTAACCCTGAAGCCACTTTCTCTTCGTCACTCTCAAACCAGCATATTACATTCCTTCCTTCCTACCTTCCCATCTTCCTATCTTCCTTACCCCCTTCTGGATTTGTCCTCGGAATCGGATGCAGATTTTCAGTATGAATGTGGCTTTCTGTGGTGATGAATGTAGAGAATCTGTGATGAAAGCAGTTGTTGCCTCAGTGTTTGCCTCAGTGAAGGGGTCAACCTCACAGACCCCCCCCCCCCCCCCCCCCCATGTCTTTGTCTGCCGTGTCTTACTGTGTGTTTTTTTTCTCGCTATTTCGTACCTTTCTCTTTCTCCCTCTTTCTCGCTATCTTTCTTTTTTCCTCTGCCTCTCTCTCTCTCCCTCTATCTCTGTCAAATTAAAATTAGCCTTTCTTTGCGTGGCCATAATACATTACAGTATTGCCAAAGTACAAAAAGTAACCCTCTCTCTCTCTGTCTCTCTCTCTCTCAGGATCATCGGCAGAGCCATGGCACCAGTCGTGAGCCTATACTGGAGAACATCACTAGTGATTATGACTTGGAGCTCTTTCGAAAAGCCCAGGCACGTGCTTCGGATGATCTTGTAAGAGAGAAAACTCATCACCTTAACCCCCCCCACCACCCCCTCTTTCTTTTGCCCTTCCTTGCCCCTCCACCGTGCCTTCCACCTCTTCTTCTCCTTTAAGCCCGTCACCATCGTCTGACGAGGGCATAACTCCTGACCCAGAATCTTGTCCAGTGACTGGGGCCACCTGGTCGGGTTGGCACACGGACCATACAGCGGGGTCGATTTTGAACCAAAATGGTGGCAGGGAATGTCTTTTTTTTATTTCCACTTTCCTCATCCAAGGCCAGACCGTAAAGTGCCCACACACACGTATTTCCCATAACAAACAGGCCATGTGTGTTCTCCATATATCATATGCCATATAGCAGTGATTTCATTTACACCATCAGATTATTACCTTGAATGTTTTTCCACGACATTTCCTTGTTTTGAAATTCATTGTGTTAAAACCATGACAAAAACCGAATGCCAGGACACTTCTCTCGGAGACCCCTTTGTGTCGTGCCCCCATCTTTCTTTCATTTCTTCACCTCAGTATGAGTTTCCTCTGGCCTGCTTCTCTTGAGGGCTCTGACTAGTGTCAGATCATGGTTGGTGGGGAGACCTTCTCCAAGCCCATCCCCTCCCCCCCCCCCCCCCCCCACCCCCTCACTGCAGCCTTCCCTAGTGCCATCGGTAAAGTCTCTCTCTCTCTCCCCACGAGCAGGAGAAGCTGCGGCTCCAGGGCCAGGTCACGGAGGGCAGCAACATGATCAAGACCATCGTGTTCGGCCGCTACGAGCTGGACACCTGGTACCACTCGCCCTACCCCGAGGAGTACGCCCGCCTGGGACGGCTGTACATGTGCGAGTTCTGCCTGAAGTACATGAAGAGCCAGACCATTCTGCGCAGGCACATGGTATACTAGCAACGCCCTGACATCTAACGTTTCTTAGAACGGTTTACATTCGACAGTTATTCCTCTGGCAGACGTTCTTATCCAATGGCACTGGCAGTATATAAGACAGTTACAAGCTGACACAGTTGGAATGCATTGTATCTGTGTGAATGCTTAAAAGTGTCTTAGAACGGTTTTAGGCAGTTAAAAGCTAACACAGTTGGAATGCATTGTATCTGTGTGAATGCTTAAACGTGTCTTAGAACGGTCTTAGACAGTTACAATCTAACACAGTTGAAATTTGAATTTGCATTGTATCTGTGTGATGGGTCAAACTGAGGCTTCCTTTTCCATCCTGACTTTACAGGCTAAGTGTGTATGGAAACACCCACCAGGGGATGAAATCTACAGAAAAGGCACTATTTCTGTCTTTGAGGTAGATGGGAAGAAAAACAAGGTAGGACTGTGTTGACACGTCATGAGTTTAATGTCCAGGTTTAGGTTGCCTAGTTGCCTAGTTTACTGCAGTTGTAGTTGCCTAGCTGCCTAGTTTACTTTAGTTGTAGTTGCCTAGCTGCTTAGTTTACTGCAGTTGTAGTTGCCTAGTTTACTGCAGTTGTAGTTGCCTAGCTGCCTAGTTTACTGCAGTTGTAGTTGCCTAGTTTACTGCAGTTGTAGCTGCCTAGCTGCCTAGTTTATTGCAGTAGTAGTTGCCTAGTTTACTGCAATAATCTCTGTGTCGCACTAACTGTGCACAAACCGAAAGTGGGGCTATTATTATTGGATTATTGGATTTAGTATTTACATTACATTTAGTCATTTAGCAGACGCTTTTATCCAAAGGGACTAACAAGGATGTATACACATTTACAACATATTTGTCCTTTACAGTGAAATATTTATTTACATATGAGAACCTTCTAGTATGCTCCGTGTTCTGGTTATTTGCTTGCAGTCTGTCTCACTTGTGGCTAACCTGAATGAAACATTTTTTATATTTTGTCATCATAGATCTATTGTCAGAACCTGTGCCTTCTGGCCAAGCTCTTTCTGGATCACAAGACGCTTTATTACGACGTGGAGCCTTTCCTCTTCTATGTTATGACTGAAGCAGACAACACTGGCTGCCACCTCGTGGGATACTTCTCCAAGGTTGTGTTGAAGGAGTGGTGTTGAAAATGCTCACAACTCTATCAGAAATGCATAGTTAAAATAACCTATTGTTTTAGATGAGTTGGCTTTCACCACCAGAATAATGTCTGTGTGTGTGTCTGTCTCTAATGTAGGAGAAGAACTCATTCCTGAACTACAATGTCTCCTGTATCCTCACGATGCCACAGTACATGAGGCAGGGCTTTGGCAAGATGCTGATTGACTTCAGTGAGTTGATTTCTTTCACATGGATTGTTTTTCCTTTTACCTGTAACTTTTTAAGTGTTCCTGTTTTCTCTACATTGATTTACCACTCTACACCGAGGCATGCTAGGTTAATTTGTGGATTTTTTATTTTATTTAAAGAGTCAGAAACTCACCTTTAGTTAATGTTAGCATTAACCCTTAGCATTTATTTTGCCTGGTTCCTCCGCAGGCTATTTACTGTCCAAGGTGGAGGAGAAGGTTGGTTCCCCAGAGAGACCCCTCTCTGACCTGGGGCTCATCAGCTACAGAAGCTACTGGAAGGAGGTCCTTCTACGCTACCTGAATATGTTCCAGGGCAAAGAGGTCTCCATCAAAGGTCAGGGAATAGTCATGTGCAGAAAGTATGACTGTTCATCTCAGTTTAGCCAGAGTTTAGTTCAGTGTTATATATGCATATATACAGTATTATATATATATATATAAAGCAATGCTGAGTCATTTTACAGATGTACAGGTATTTAGC
Organism: Sprattus sprattus; assembly: GCF_963457725.1. NCBI lineage: Eukaryota > Metazoa > Chordata > Actinopteri > Clupeiformes > Clupeidae > Sprattus > Sprattus sprattus. The sequence continues at coordinate 24,190,365 of NC_137916.1, read as the reverse complement.
ATTTTACACTTTGTTGACTCAAACGCTGTCTAACAAATGGATGGAAATTAAGTCTGCACCACATGATTTAGTAAAAGAGGTTATGTGATTTAAAGCGGTGGTTCCATTAGCCTCAGTAAGCTCCAAGATGGCTCCTTCCCTAGGCTGACCCCATAGCAGTAATGCCATAGAATGCTGAGTCATCAGCATTTTCTGTATTCTAAGAACAGGGCCTGGAGTAAGTGTTCTACCATTGGTTGGGTTGATGTGACATTAAGTGTAGTGGATTGGTTTGTTTTGCAGAAATTAGCCAGGAAACAGCAGTGAACCCGGTGGATATAGTAAGCACCTTGCAGTCCCTTCAGATGCTAAAATACTGGAAGGGGAAGCACTTGGTCTTAAAGAGACAGGTAAGACACAGTGTTTGGAGGTTAACATTAAGCATCTTTTTATGTCCTTTATAGTTCTGCCAGAAGAAAGTGCTATACTATAATTGCTTTCACTAGTGCTATACTATAATTTCACTTCAGATACTTAAAATGTCACATAGAGTCTTCAGCACTGCATATATTAGATATGAAATAATTTATATTACATTTACATTTAGTCATTTAGCAGACTCTTTTGTCCAAAGCAACGTACAAGGGGGAGAACAGTCAAGCTAAGAGCAATACAAACTTTACATAAGAAACAGAAAAACGACATAGAAAAAAGAAGTGCAGGAATGTAACTGCTGTAAGTGTAAGTTAAGAATTAGTCGAGGAGCCAGTTAGAAAGGGAGGTGCTCTCTGAAGAGTTGGGTCTTCAAAAGCTTCTTGAAGGTAGAGAGGGACGCCCCTGCTCTGGTAGTACTAGGCAGTTCGTTCCACCAACGTGGAACTACAAATGAGAATAGTCTGGATTGCCGTACTTGCACAGTGCCAGACGACGCTCACTAGACGAGCGCAGCATCTTGGGTAACATTTGCCCTTACAAGAGCATTTAGGTAGGTGGGAGCAGAACCAGCAAGCACTCTGTAGGCAAGCATAAGTGACTTGCATAAGTAATCATAAGTGACTTGAACTTAATGCAAGCAGCTACAGGCAGCCAGTCTTTGAAATCAAATCAAATATGACTGATTTAAAGTGAATCACAATTTGTTTGATGGTCTGTAAGACTAAGGATGTAACAGTCACTTGTCCTGTGTAGGACCTAAGGATGCAACAGTCACTTGTCCTGTGTTGGATCTAAGGTGTAACAGTCACCCGTCCTGTGTCCTGTGTAGGACCTAATTGATGACTGGAAAGCCAAGGAGTCCAAACAAGGGAACAGCAAGACCATTGACCCAGCCGCCTTAAAATGGACCCCACCCAAAGGCACCTAGGATGACACCGGCAATCCCCCACCCCCAGCTAGGAATAGACTAGATAGCGTTTCAGTAGCTACTGCAGTTACCCTTCATTTTAGGCCTGGACCACGCAGTTGACCGTGTGTAGAGGTCATGGTGTTGTACGAGAGGTACCACATTGCTTGCATAGCTGAAGCCATGCTTCACTGGACTTGTGCTTCCTCAACTCTTGTGCTCAGTAAAAGCAGTGGTGTTGTAGTAGGAGAAATAAAAGGATATATGGCTGTTATAGCTGCCACTGGACAAAGATGCCAGAGGACCCAATCAGAAGGACCACCCCCCTCCCCCGCACCGCTCCGCCCCGGCCCCAATCACAGGGTGGAAGGTGCTCGTTTTTGATTTCATGTGTGTGTGAGGGACTGAGGCGGACACCCTGCATTATGGGAGGTGTGCTGATGGACGGGGTGGTGACGAGAGAGGAAGCGAGTGGCAGGAGATGGCAGTCCAGCGCAGGAATAGAGTTTCTATATCTATTGAGCCAGGAGAACCAGGTTATTCACAACATAAACCAGAATGGTGTGGAACCCAGAAAACTAGGATCCAAAACTAGGCAAATTATTTAACTTGGCAAGAATTGAAACTAGTCACCAAGGTCCCAACATGTTGACCCTGCATGTCTTCGGACCATCCCTTTTAGCGATCCCAAGCCTCTCTGCAAGCTGGGAGATCTCTTTAACTTACTTCTATGGTTCCCTGGCTCTGTGCTGTCTGGCTCTTCCTTGCTCAGACCAGCCACTTACCCCAAATTAGCCCAATCAAGTCTATGGCTGGACCATCCTAGTGGGGTGACTGCCCATACCACAGTATCACAACACAGATAAAATCTAACAGTAAAGTTAATCACTTTGATTTCCTTTTAAACATCATTGTTATTCCTACTGGCTAATTTGATCATAGTCCAATGCACACAAAAGACACTCAAAGCACAGTGTGTGTGTGTGTGTGTGCGTGCGTGCGTCTGTGTACGTGTGTGTGTGTGTGTGCGTGCGTACATGCGTGTCTGTGTGTGTGCGTGCCTGTGTTCGCGTGTGTGTGTGCGTGCGTGTGTGTGTATGTGCGTCCGTGCGTGCCTCTGTGTGTGTGTGCGTGCCTCTGTGTGTGTGTGCGTGCACAGTGCCCTTGAGTATGGCAATGGAAGTCCCTGAGCATGGGTGACCAGCTGAAAAGAGAAAGTTTCCGTTTTCACAGTTTGTTTATATACATACACATATATATACAGCCGCGGAAAAAATTAAGAGACCACTTCAAAATTATCAGTTTCTCTGGTTTTACTATTTATTGGTATGTGTTAAAGTAAAATGTACATTTTTGTTTTATTCTATAACCTACTGGCAACATTCCTACCAAATTTCAAATAAAAATATTGTCATTTAGATCATTTATTTGCAGAAAAATGACAATTGGTCAAAATAGCAAAAAAGATGCAGTGTCTTCAGATCTCGAATAATGCAAAGAAAACAAGCTCATATTCATTTTTAAACTACACAATACTAATGCTTACACTTAGGAAGAGTTCAGAAATCAATATTTGGTGGAAAAACCTTGATTTAAAATCACAACTTTCATGTGTCTTGGCATGCTCTCCACCAGTCTTTCACATTGCCGTTGGGTGACTTTATGCTACTCCTGGCGCAAGAATTCAAGCAGCTCGGCTTCTTTTCATGGCTTGTGACCATCCATCTTCCTCTTGATCACATTTCAGAGGTTTTTGATGGGATTCAGGTCTCGAAATTGGGCTGGCCATGACAGGGTCCTGATCTGGTGGTACTCCATCCACACCTTTACTGGCCTGGCTGTGTGGCATGGAGCATTGCCCTGCTGGAAAAAACATTTCTCAGAGTTGGGGAACATTGTCAGAGCTAAAGGAAGCAAGTTTTTCTTCCGGGACAACGTTGTACTTTGCCTGGCTGAGGTTTGTAAAAGACCATAAGGATTGAAAATCCTTGACTGGAGGGTCTTCTAGTTCGTCTTCTCTGATGAGTCCAATTTTCAGCTTTGCCCAACACATGGTCGTCTGATGGTTAGACGGAGACCTGGAGAGGCCTACAAGCCAGAGAGTCTTGCACCTACTGTGAAATCGGACTCATCAGAGAAGACGAACTTAGAAGAACCTCCAGTCCGCTTTTTCAATCCTTATGGTCTTTTACAAACCTCAGCCAGGCAAAGTACAACGTTGTCCCGGAAGAAAAACTTGCTTCCTTTTGCTCTGACAATGTTCCCCAACTCTGAGAAGTGTTTTTTCCAGCAGGGCAATGCTCCATGCCACACAGCCAGGCCAGTAAAGGTGTGGATGGAGTACCACCAGATCAGGACCCTGTCATGGCCAGCCCAATTTCGAGACCTGAATCCCATCAAAAACCTCTGAAATGTGATCAAGAGGAAGATGGATGGTCACAAGCCATGAAAAGAAGCCGAGCTGCTTGAATTCTTGCGCCAGGAGTAGCATAAAGTCACCCAACGGCAATGTGAAAGATTGGTGGAGAGCATGCCAAGACACATGAAAGTTGTGATTTTAAATCAAGGTTATTCCACCAAATATTGATTTCTGAACTCTTCCTAAGTGTAAGCATTAGTATTGTGTAGTTTAAAAATGAATATGAGCTTGTTTTCTTTGCATTATTCGAGATCTGAAGACACTGCATCAATTTTGCTATTTTGACCAATTGTCATTTTTCTGCAAATAAATGATCTAAATGACAATATTTTTATTTGAAATTTGGTAGGAATGTTGCCAGTAGGTTATAGAATAAAATAAAAATGTACATTTTACTTTAACACATACCAATAAATAGTAAAACCAGAGAAACTGATAATTTTGAAGTGGTCTCTTAATTTTTTCCGCGGCTGTATATATATATATATATATATACATATACATTTATATATATGTGTGTTCTTTTAAAGGATTTTCACAACCTGTTTGCATACCTCTTTTGCAATTTGAACTGTTTGTTTATTGTTTAATCATTATGCTGTGGCTAGGAATGTGAAATTGGTGTCATACGGTCACTATTACTGATTAAGTTATGTCATACATAAAGTGCCCAGGAGACAAGGCCTTTATCATGTCTGCTGAAACATTGTAGCAAAGATGATAGTTTTTCCTTGTTTTTTGTTGTTGTTGTTCCTTTTACATATTGATTCCTTTTACTTATAACCTTTGGATGTCAAAGCAATGTCACTGTTTTGTGTAAAAAAGTTCTTCTTTAAGGAACTTCTCAAGAATGCCCTTTCCCCTCAAAAATCTGCACGTATACATCAGAAGGCTAGCCTCTCCTTTAGTATCCCATACCTGTGTATGTCACTAGAGAGACATGAAGGAAGCGGAGCATGACAGGACCACTGGAGGTTTATAGGATCACTGTTGAAAAAGGCTGTTTTTCACTGATGAACGACTTCATTTTTACTTTTATTATTTCCTGCATTTCTGTGTTGCTTCTTTTTTCGTATTTATGTGTTTTCCCTTTTATTATGCCTGTGATATTTTATTTTTATGTGTCATTGTTTAGATACTGTTGTGTGTTTTTATCAGTAGCCATCCATGTGTCTTACGAGTTCTTATGAGTCACCATTTCAACATGTTTTTGTGGGTTTTCCATTTTGATGTACTTTATTGAGAGTACAATACATTGTTTTTTTAAAGGGAGTTTACTATTACACCGTAATGATTGTCAGAGCCCACACTTTAGGCAAAATATAGTAGCTATATTTTAACTTAATATATCTACTCTTAGAATTAGCAGAATAAATAATTTATAAAAAGGGTATATATTTCAAACTTGCTTCACTTACAAGCAGAAGAACCACCTCTCAGCATTTGTACCCGTTCTATTTTGTATGGTACTGAGAGAGAGGAAAAGGAAGCTTTAAGGATGTCACTGTCACTGACTGTTACCTAAAGAAATTCTGTTTTTAATATTTATTCACACTTATTTAAGCGTTAATCAATCTGTGAAAGGGTCCAACTAAAGGAAAGGGTTAGGTGGCATCACTGTAATTAGCAGTGTTTATTGGTCGGTATCCAGTTTATGACAACATCTGTCCATGCATTTGGGTTGTAACCATATTCAGTCGGCGGTGAAACTTTAAAACCATGTCTGACTACTATTAGCACAGCAAAACCAACACTTTCTGATGTTCGTCACCATAGCAACTCGTACCATAAGCATGCGTTCATCAGACAAATGCAGATTACTCTTGGTTGTTCTTCTGTTCAGTCAGTTCTACTCTCTTTCCACTTTGATGTTTTGTAGTGCATTGTGAAACTGTTGAAAAAAAATACATATATCTAATAAATAAATAAATCTTTTTTAACAATATACTGTATGTGCTTGGACATCAGGCTGTTTTAGCACTTGTACTGAAAATGGAACTAACCTGAAATTACCCGTTGTGCCGATGGATTTATATTTGCCAAAGTGACCAACTTCTCAGTATGCATTTCAATTTGGCCTTTTGACTGCCAGACTTTTTCTGTCACGTCAGACCAGATTGGAGTTTGGCCTTATGTGCCGGTGGCAACCGTAGACAGGGAACAGCTTGGCCCCGAGCAGCCTGTGTTTTGCTGAAGAAGCTTATGCAGTTCTTCCGCAGAAAGTGAGACAAAGTACAATAGCAGCATTTGTGGTTGTGGAAGTGAGCACTGTTCATGCCTCTTCTAAATATATATCTAAAGTTTGTATCTGTGACCATCTGCTTTTTGCCCCCTATCCAATAAAACCTTTCAGTTAAAATTTACATTTTTTATGCTGGATTTCTTTCCTTAGACCTCTTGTTAGAAGCCACATGGGAAAAGACTGAAACTTTCGACCTTGATTAATGTGATGCTTTTAGTTCAGTTGAGCGATTTGGGTGTTGTCGTTAAAGCAGACATGTTTGTGTAGCACTTACCAAGCATAAGAGGACAAAGTGCTTCAGACAGCACGCCAAAATTATTCTTTGTGAAATTATTAGCAGCACTCTGCCAGATAAGCTACAAGGACATGCTATGTGATTGTCTTGAAAAGCGTGATATAACTTGGAAAAAGGTAGCAACTTCTATAGGCACCCTAAAAAATATGTGGGGTGAACGAGGACTTCTACTCTGCAGATGAAATCTTTGGACTTCTGAGAGGTTTAAATTGATCATGGCATTTCAGTCCTTTTAGTTCCATGATGGAAGAGCTTGATTGATGGTACTTCAGATTTTAAGTGTTCATGTGATTGGATGACTGAATAGTCGGCTGTGAGTAGATGGCTGTCAGGCTGAAGAATATATTCATTGTTTGAGAACTCACGATAACTTGTATCTCAGATGGAAGAACATTCACTTTTGTCTTTCACTTTGTCCTATTTTTTGAGAACTTTTCATTTTTGTTTTGTGATTGAACTTTTAATACTAGGTTCTCTTGCTTTTACACAGACCGGAAGATCTATTGAAATGTCCCTTGAAATAGATGTACAATTGGCATAATTGTCCAGTGAATCATCCTCAAATTACACATAGATGTCTGGTCAGAGAAGTAGACAGGGGCATTAACAGATCTGGGAACAGTTTGGAAAAATACTGTCTTAACTTACACAAATGATGAGGTCTAACCTCTGCCAGAATTCTGTCCCTACAATATGGGCCAAAATATTTTACCCCGCATGTATGATACATGAATTATATTCATGTTTTCACAAACATATAGCATTCTAATGCAATAGCTTTGAGGTATCTTTTGAAGCTAAATGCTAAATTTCAAATGCCCCAAATTATTACTATCAACCCACTAAGTCAAACATCAAGTTTTACTCTTTGTGATAAATAACAGTGACTACTCTGTTTTGTTTCGTGTCTGGAAGTCCTACATTCAGGATTGTTCTCATCTTACAGATGATTTGTTAGGTCCCCATCTACCCTGAATAGGTAAAACAACTACCCATAAATGAAGAACTTGTTATCGTTCTGGAGATCAAAATAATGCTTTTATTTTTGGTGGAACAACAGTATTCAGTCTGTTGAAAATAACAGCGCAATTTGTAGTACAACAGTGATGCTGGAAAAAGTGGAAAAATTGTGAAAAAAGTGTCTGTAAACAACATCCCAAAAAGAAAACATTTTACCAACATAAACAAACGAACTAAAACAAAATACGTCCACAGAAGCTTTGCTTGTACAGTGAATAAAAGTCAGATTATTACTATCAGGTATTAATGTAGATCAAGCCATCCTTCACTGCATATCATCAGTCCAACTTCTTGACACGTTCACTCCTTGATTGCAATCCTAATCAATAAGTCCACACAAAAATCCCAATTTTACAAAATGGACATCACCTAGATCTCAGGGATGTCCACAAAACATGTGACTTCTACCAACGAGACACTATAGATATTTGTTTGCTTTTATGTTAAACAGACACTTTACAAATTCATAACAGGCTACCAGGCTTGCACTTTTTTGAGTGAAAGGCAATGAACTCTTATAACTTCAGATAGTGGAGGTCCTTTGCATCTTTAGTAGTATGTCTGGGATTTGTTCCATTCCTCCTGGAGTTCTATGGGCGAATACATACATAGACAAAGTCAAGTCAAGTCCAATTTATTTATGAAGCACATTTAAAAAAACACTCACGTTGACCAAAGTGCTGTAGAATTAGATCACAATAGGATATAAAATCAAATATGAAACAGAAACAATTAGATCACACATCAAGTTACACATCTGCTCTAGATACTGAAAGGCAATAGGAAAAACATATCTAACCAACAATTCATTCAAATTAATTTAATGAATTACCTCCACTAGAAGACCTTCTGCCCATGAGTCCGACAAACATCTCGCCTTTATTCCCTGTTTACACAAACATTCACAGTTAACAACAGACATGCACATATCACTTCGCCTTAAGAGTGAAAACCTCAGACTACTTACTTTTCCGACCAAGACGTACAGGTTGAGGAACGCCTAAAAATAGTGTGACAAAGAGAAAACCGTGACATGTTTGCAGCAGCATCATATAATTGTCAAGTGATTTTGAATCAGGTTTACTTTTTATTTACCAGAACTTCTGCCCATTAACCCATGGAACTGCTGCGAGTGTGATTTCGACCTCTTCATGAGATCAACCAAGCGAATGGCAATACCACTATCCGACGGGTCCTGATGGTGAAATTGTTCATTTAAACAAAACAAAATCATGGGGTTATTACAAATCTCCGTCGACAACTGAATTAGTGCTGCATTCTTTTATATGGTGGTCCGGGGGGCGCGCTTATTTTAGCCAAGGCGAAGAATAACTGTACTAAATCTTTACTTGTCTAGATTATTAAAAAAAAACACTCAATTTATTACCAGGAGGTAGGAGCTTAGCCTATATATTAGCTTACCTGCCAGTTTTCCACTGACCAGATTTCCCGATCATCGCTCGGAGACCCAAATGACCCGTAGACTTGGGCGTATAGAATGACTGTCAAAATAGCAAATTTGACTAATTCCATATTCAGCATGACTATTCTGTATTATAATTAAGCTATTCGAGTTTTTAGATACCCTGAAATATAAAGCAATCGTTGTACCAAAGTTTTCTGACTGAACCTCAGTTGTAAGACCCACACTGACTCAACGATAGGAAGTGCTGGCATTTTTATACAGGCTACAGGGACTCCGTCAGACCTCCCCTTGAATCATGAATTGGTTCTCAGGCGCAGATGGAAGGCTCTAGGTGATTTAAATAACGTTTTATTGTCATGTTGGGAAACAACAAATAGACTAATGTACGATTCCTCAGTTCCATATGACCCGTTCCCAGCTGTGGTCAAATTAATTTGTCATATGGCATGGCAACAGGTGGGGGACTCAATGATGTGACTGAAGATTGGGATTCTTATTCGAGCAATTTGTCATCTTTGTGTCAACATTACTCAGCACACAACGGACACGCTGAGAAGCACTTGTAGACCATGTCATGTAAGCACAAGATGTAAAAGTTTTGTTAGTCGTTACTACGCAGCCACCGTACGGGCAAGGAATAAATGTATTTATCATAATCGGTAGCATATTAATTAAGCAGACAGGAAGAAGACTACTTTGAGAGCATCTTTGCCGTTCCAAATAAAAAGGGCATTTCACGCAATTATGTAGCAACATGACCCGTGCTGTCTACATCCGCTAAGCACAGAGGGTCTGGGTTTCATTGGACCTTGGCACTGATATCCTGATGGCACCAGGACAGATTGGAATGCCCTGCTGTGTACCTCAATCCGTAGGGGTCGGAGCTTCATTTTCCGCTGAGCGACAGGTCAGTCAGGTAGCCTACTCCGTTTCAAACGTGGCTTCCAGGCAAACCTGTCCCGACATCAGCTGGCTTCGTAAGGCGAGCTCTCATCACCACGTTTTCATAAAAATACAAGGCCCTAAACTGAATAAAATATATGCCCCAAATTATAGTTTACCTTAAGTGCCTGAGTAATTATGAATAGCCCATATAGAAGCCAGTGAAGTGACAACTAGCGATCAACTGCATTATATCATAATGGAATATAAAAAGCATCATCAATCAGGGATGTCCGCTTTCATTTGCTTTTATGAAGCCCTTAAGGTTCATTTGCAGACCATTTTGGGTTTTGTGGCCCCGGTTAATCTACCGCATTTATACGAAAAGTTTAAGCAATACATTTCCACAGGCTTGCTTTCTATTAGAGGCTAATGGGTAAAAGTGGGTATTATTTTACTGTTCTTTGTTTTTATTTGTTATTTGAAAGCATTAGTCATGTATTTATCCACTTTACAGTGGATTTATTTTTACTCAGATTACTTTTGAGTTAATTTTGGGACTAACAAGCAAACAAGTTGTTCAGTTCCGCATGCGTATTGCAGACACACACACACACACACACACACACACACACACACACACACACACACACACACACACACACACACACACACACACACACACTGTCTCTCTCTCTCATGTGAGAATGGTGTGAGCAGACACCACAGGAGCCCACACTGAATCCCATCACGCCATCACCTTCTGGTGCATGGCATCACTCTTGTCACACGGCCAAGATCTTTAAACTCAAAGTCAGTTTCTGTTTAAAACTGTCAATCTCCACAGGAGTAGATGTTACACATGTACAGGTGTGGTGTCAGGTGTCAGTCGTCAAGGAGATATTTCACCATTGCATTTTTCAGTGACTGCTGTTAATCTCCAATTTGAGAGAGTAATGCAATGCTTTTATAACAGATTCAAAACATGATCATGATCATTCAGTAATGAAGTGTGTTTTGACCAAAGAAGCCTCATATTAGCTGGACCTTGGCATGATCCTGTGCAGATGTGCACCGTCAGGGGTCACATCTGTGCGAGAGTTAGCTGCAAACAGTAGCATGCTTGTATGTGACATTTTCCACCAATCATTGGTGTTCATGTTATTTCCTGTCTCCTTCCTGTTATTTACTCTCTACTGTCTGTTATTTCCTGTCTCCTGTCTGTTATTTCCTGTCTCCTGCCTGTTATTTCCTGTCTCCTGCCTGTTATCTCCTGTCTCCTTCCTGTTATTTCCTGTCTCTTGTCTGTTATTTCCTGTCTCCTTCCTGTTATTTCCTGTCTTCTGTCTGTTATTTCCTGTCTCCTTCCTGTTATTTCCTGTCTCTTGCCAGTTATTTCCTGTCTCCTGCCTGTTATTTCCTGTCTCTTTCCTGTTATTTCCTCTCTACTACCTGTTTTCCTGGTTCTCCTGCAGGGTGGAACTATTGGGCAGCTGTTTCATTTGATTGACCTGCTGGGGCTCAGGTGTATAAAAGGTGACCTGCCTGATGTATATTCTTCTGCCACGCCTAGGAACTGCTTATCTCTGTGCGTTACAGGCCACAATCCTGATTACATCTCACTTTGGGTTTCTACTGGTTTGCTCACCCCAGTGTTAGTTGATCTCATTTTAGAATTTGTATTTGAATCTTTTTGATAACGACATCCACGTGTGGTTTTCTTTCAAGACACAAAGAAGCTCAGTTCACGGATCGATTCATGGCTGTGCTTTCAGAAGACAAACGGCCAATCCTGCATGGAGGCAAAGTGAGGCGTTGCTTTCTTTTTTGCTTATGATTTAGCGCTCTTTCTTTTTATGGTTGTGGATTGAATCGCTGTGATTTGGAGTGGCGGTGACAGAACAGTAGCACAGCGTTTGGATCATCACCTCAATCAATCCAATCCTTCCCCTAAGCCGCCCCTCCCCACACTCCTCTGGCTTCCTCCAAGGGACCAATTTCACCCCCCCGACTAAGGCACTTGAAACTGTAGCACGTCATGACTGAGAGTGCCGTTACCTTAAAATGAATGGCCCTCCCCTATTTGATCCCAGATCTATATCTCACACCTGTTTTTGACATCTATTACAATGCATCAGGAATTACTCATGGGGAAAATGCCATCCAATCAATTCAGTCCAATTCCATTCTTTCATAACACCATGGCCACACAAACTAAAGCACAAAAATGTAAATTCATGCTGAACTTAAGGTAGGGTTTGTTGCTGTGTCTTTTGGTGATTTATGGGTTCAATTTTAAACCTGAAGAAACATTTGAATTCCTGCCTAGTGCATTTTTAACCAGGATGCCTCATTGTCCAAGGAGCCATTTGAGTTAATGAACTGGGAGCGCTTTTTTCTGCAGCTGCCTGACTGAAGACTACTTCAGCCCTGTAGTCGATATGGGGAACAGGGCAGACAGTGTTTGTTGTCCTCCATCCAGTTGTTTGTGACACTTTATTATTATTTTTAAGTTAATAATTAAGCTAAATTATTTCCCCCTTTCTAAATTTGTAAAGTGATGTTAACACAGACGCATTTTCTTTGGGCTTGTTCTAAAATCAATGACCTTGATGCTGGTTTTGCCTTTGGTCTGTGAAGTTATGAACTGCCGGAAAGACATCTTCTTGTCTTCCGCGTTGTCGTTGGGTGCTAATCTGTGCAGATGGAGGCCTTTCTCACCACCTGCTGGCACAGCCTGCCAGTGACGCCCACAGTGCCATCCGAAAAAAAAGATGGATCTTTGGAAAAAGGTCGGTGGTGTGTGAAGAGAAGCCACTTCTCTCAGAGTCACTCTCTGGTGTATTGATGGCTTTTCTATCCTGTCACGAGCCTATTCATGACACTGCATCAATGGCCAATGCCACACTGATAACCGTACCTGGATGTGTGTGTGTAAGGCAAGGGCCTGCTGGAGTGGAGGATGTTTACTTTGTTGAGCACACCAAACCGTAGCAGTTATAAGGTCCACAATGTTTGGTTGGAATTTTTTTGGGATATTTCAAATGGGTATAATCATTCACCTTGTCAAGGCATATTTACCCAATCGTCAGTGTGTTCACACTTGGTGTGTGTGTGTGTGTGTGTGTGTGTGTGTGTGTGTGTGTGTGTGTGTGTGTGTGTGTGTGTGTGTGTGTGTCTGTGTGTGTGTCTATGTCTGTGTGTCTCTCTATGTGTGTGTGTACAATAAAATACAATACCATTGGTTTATTTGATCAAGAGGGACAGTGTACATTCATGATGTACATTAAGATGTAAATACACCCAATTATAGCCAAAAGGCTAGTTTCCATTGGCAGTCCCACTGCCAGAGTGACAAAGGCTATAAAACCTAAAAAAAAGGCATGAACGTATAAATCAAACCTAAATCAAAAACAGACAATAAATCAAAAATAAAATGAGTGTGTGTGTGTGTGTGTGTGTGTGTGTGTGTGTGTGTGTGTGTGTGTGTGTGTGTGTGTGTGTGTGTTGTGTGTGTGCGTGTGTGCGTGCATGCGTGCGTGTGTGTGTGTGTGTGTGTGTGTCTGTGAGTGTGCGTGTGTGTGTGTGTGTGTGTGTGTGGTAGCTCTATTGTTATTGTTCTGATGGATTTCTCATATTTCCATTGTGATTGCACTGAGTGGAGGTTTCCTGGGGGCTTGGTGGCTTCTTGGAAACCAGTTATGTTGGACGAAGGCAGTCCAAATGTTAAATACCCCACTTCGCAATGATAGCATGTAGCTGTATGGACACAACATTTTAGTCCTACTGAGTGCAATGTCATTTGCACCAAAGAGCACAAGATGAAAATATAACTATTTATTATTATTGACGTGAAACCCTATACATATTTTGACGACTTACAATGATGATTACAGCACATTCAAAATATAAAAAAATCGACGCTTGGATTTCCAATTTGTTACAGTAGAGCCCTCTGCATTATTTAAGGAGCTATATTAAAATCTGGTGTAAAGATGTCAGAGCAGCTGTACAGTACTATTCATGAATATTTAAACAGGCTTCGCCGCCTTTATTTGTTTCTTTCCAGAGCCCAGGAGACTCTGTAAAGTTATAACTCTTGGCACACAGGCAGCGTTCCAACAGGGAACGCAAGTAGCAGGTTGGCCAAGAGATCAATTGTGTTTACGGTTTCATCTTATTTGATATCATTCATCACACAACTGTGGTGCTCATGCAGCACTCTGTGCAATAATAATCGCAGCAGGTCTGGGTTTAAAACCTAACATATTTCGAATTCACTGGTACGCTTGAAAACATCCAATAACCCAAATGAATACTTTGGTTATATTGATCAACCATCAGATTTAATATGGAGATGATGGTGTATCTAAAGGAAGTGCCAAAAAAAAAATCCCTAGCTTAGATGTTTGGAGGTTATGCTCCTCACCCAAAGAGTGGCGTAGGCAAGTGGAGAGTCTCCTGGGAAAGTAACAGGGCCAATCATCTCAATTTGTGCTGACTCTTCGTTCTAATTCAACTAATTACTTGTTCCTCCCTAATTGATTGGTAAATGTCTGCTTCCTTTTAAGTTAAATCACCTTAATTAAATTTATGATAAGTGATGGCAGGAGAGGCAAAAGCTACTGTGGTAATTCTGTTCTCAAATTCACTCAAAAAATAACTTAGCTTTGCTAAACAGTAGAAATACAATGACTGGATAAGACTTAAAGCCATAATAATCTTAAAAATAAGGGTAAATGTCAGGGATAATCACCCTTAACTGTTTTACCTCAGAATAAAGACTCACACAAACAGGAATATTATACTTTGACTCTAGTCCAAGAGGAGTGAAGTGGCATGAATCGCTCCAAAACCATTCACTGACTCCCTTCTCAATACGCCTGTTCTTTATTCAAAATAATGTTTACACAGATTTAACATGAAGTCCCCTCCCAGGTCTTTTGTTCATACATTTGGTTCCAGACAGTGTCTCTTGGTTTCACTCTGTTCCAGGTACCAAGACACTAACTCAGTATAACCTAAACATTTCATGAAATGTGTAGGTTAAACATCCCCAGTGGCCCTCGTGACAGACACTGCCATCTCCTCTCTACACGAACACAGACAGATAAGAAATTCATGTAATAAACCAAAAACCATATCATGATAATACTTATATAGAATATTTCTGTCACAGTAATCAATAGTTATTAAGGTGCATATAGTATTAATTTCCATTTTGTTCTGTTATGTGACACTTATGTTACATTTTGTAATGTATAATGTAATTGTGTCCTTTTGTTGTGGAATATTAAAGGGTTGAAGAAGTATACTGGCAACCTTGAGTTTGTCTGAGAGGGTGTATGCAATCACATGTAAAGATCCAAAGTATAAAAGAAATGTACACATGTAACTTCTTAAAAGATCACAGAATGCAGGCAGAATTGTTGATCCCTTTTGAAGGACGTTTTACCATTACATCCGACTGTGTTTATTTATCTTTTTTTGAGGTTAAAGTAAGGGCTTATGATAGCTAACCTGCCTGTTAAATTAATGCAGAACAAAATAACCTATGAAAGCAAGACACCATGAATCATTTAATGCTGACATGTTTTTTCCATATTTATGAGTCATTTTTATACACATGATTAAGGGTTAAGGAGGCGATATCTCATAGCCGATATAACTTCATTTTGGGAAAAAGCCGCAGCATCAGCCTCACGCTGCTTGTGTGGGCAAAAGTCAGCAGGAATAAGGAGGTGTCGTTGCCGGTGGCTCAAGCAGTGGCACCTGTGGTATATCAGATCAATCCCTGCCTGCAGACGAAGAATTGCCCGGGCCTGAAATAGCGGCCCCCTGCTATGCAAGAACATAGCCAGGTCTGTGAACTGCATGATGCTCTTCCTCTGAGCCCCTGAAGCAAGCACTTGACAGAAAGAAACTATCAGTCATTTTAAAGTACAGAAAATATCCCCCTTCCTCCTTCTCCTCCTGCTACTAGCCTACCACTGCTACTGCTACTAAAGTGAAGTGAAAAAAAAAAGTGCTACTGCTACTGCTACTGCTACTGCTACTGCTACTGCTACTACCTAGGGGAGGTGCCGCTCTTGGTGATTGGAGAATAGCTTACACCATACACTTGATTGTTTCACCAGAGCTCCGTACTGATTGGAGACCTATACGCAGTAGCCTAATAGCTTACACCATACACTTGATCGTTTCACCAGAGCTCCATACTAATTGGCGACCTACTCAATCCCCAGTAGCCTAATAGCTTACACCATACACTCGATCGTTTCACCAGAGCTCCGTACTGATTGTTAAAGTACTGTATATTGCCAGGTCTTTCTGGTATAACTGATGTCATGGGTAGATCACATAGCATGAATGGCAGCAGGCTTCTTCATAGTGAAGTTGTGATAATTACGACTAAAGTTATGCTAAGGATTTGAGTTATTAATATGCAACATTGTACATTGTGGAGTTAATGTGTCATATTCACGTGTACTTCCGTGACAAGTATATGCACAGGGAAAGTCAGGGTAAATAAAGTGTGATTGGACATGCAGTGCATCTCTGCAGAGCACACAAGCTTGTGTGTGTGTGTGTGTGTGTGTGTGTGTGTGTGTGTGTGTGTGTGTGTGTGTTTGTGTGTGTGTGTGTGTGTGTGTGTGTGTGTGTGTGTGTGTGTGTGGGTGTGTGTGTGTGTGTGTGTGTGTGTGTGTGTGTGTGTGTGTGTGTGTGTGTGTGTGTGTGTGTGTGTGTGTGTGTGTGTGTGTTTGTGTGTGTGTGTGTGTGTGTGTGTGGGTGTGTTTGTGTGTGTGTGTATGTGTGTGTGTGTGTGTGTGTGTGTGTGTGTGTGTGTGTGTGTGTGTGTGTGTGTGTGTGTTGTTCTTGTGTGCTTGTCCCAGAAACAGGTTTTCGGTATCAATTACAACAGTACATTTTCTGCTGAAATGATATCTTGTTCTATATTCCTGGAGGCATGTAAGAATCATGAGGTGTTTTGAATTTAATCAGTTAACTATTATGTATCTAAGTAAGTATACATACCTCAATACTATAAGACCTGGTGTTTTTATACCACGTACATAGCAACAAAGGCAATGCTGAAGATTCTTGCCAAACCTAAAACTGAAATGGATTTGAACTGAACCTAATTGTATAAAAGCAGAGAAACAGGCTCTTAAACCACCATAGCTTTTATCCAAATTTAAGCAATTAATTTCCACAGGCTTGGTTTCTATCAGAGGCTAAAAGTGGGTAGTTAATTACTTTACTGTTCTTTGTTTTTATTTGTTATTTGAAAGCATTAGTCATGTATTTATCCACTTTACAGTGGATTACGTGTAAACTTAACTCAGATTACTTTTGAGTTAATTGAGACATCGTCAGTCAGTATGCGTTTCCCATTCCTAAGGACCCCTGGAGAAGGACCCCATCTCTACCGTAAGTCCCTCGAATAAATCCATCTGCTGCATACATAGTTGGAAATATATTCTCTCCTCCCACATAGATCAAATTCAGCATTGCAATATAGAGAAAGATGGGAAAAGACATGGGATCATTGTTAAGCACAAGTGTCCTTAACTTCCTCAAACTGAATGAAAATGCAGTGTGGGAAGTGTGTGCGATGAGCTGGCACTAGATTCATGACAAACAGAGACTCTTAGAGATCTTACAGCACTAGTGCTTCAGTCAGCGCTGCTATCCAGTGCCTTATCTTTTAGGATATACTATAAGTGCCCTCTATTGGCTTATATGTTGATTCAGACACCACAGCAAGCACTGAACGCATTGACAAAAGCTCTAATTATATGTCTTCTAACATGCTCTGTTAGGTACATATCCATGTGGTGATTACGTTCTCACCTGAATGAAAGCTGAAGTCAAAGCCCTCTCTTTCACGTAGGACTCATCCCTCTCTCGTCACTCTCATTTTAAGTGTAAACACTGTCTGTTTCTCTCTTACTATGTTATCTTCTTATAAGTCCTTAAGTTATTTTTTAGGGTATGAGCAAAAGTTTAATTTGATGTTCAAAATACTAGCTGTGGCATTGCACTTTGATCTGACCTTAGATGGTCCTTCATTTTGGTGGGGATAGTGTCTAAACTAAATAAATAATCATGAATAAATATGCAAAACATATAGCTGTGAAGTCATTGGGTACAGCTCCAGGTAAGAAATGTATGTTTGCAGTGTGCACCTTACAGCTTCTGGATAGACATCCTATGTTGCCGTGTGTCCACAGCGCCATTAGATGTTGCATTGTAGTTCCCTAACTCACCACCAGAGGGCCTACTTGCTTTTGTTGAGTTTTACGAATCTTCAATTTGGAACTTCCTGCTACATTTGCCCTCCTGGAGTATAAAACACAGTTCACACATACTGCCCCTTGCATGGAACATTGTGATAAAAAGTACTTTGATTTTCAAGCAGATTTTGAAAATATGGATTTGTGTGACAGTTTGAAATAACATTACCAAGCCTATTTGAACAGGATTTAACAGGACTGTTAAAGGATTGTTAAGTATTTGTTGTTAAAGATAGTACTGTGGAGATGTGCACAAATATCACAGCCCTGACAGAATATTTACATACTGTTTGGGTAAACGTGTGCTGATTGACTCAAGCCTGAAGCCATGGCAATGCATGTTTGGGCACACAAAAGATTTTTCCAGAAGCCTGTCTCTCTAGATGTTTCTTTTTGCCATACACGACATGCACACACATAAATATTTTGTTCACCCGGTAAAACCTCTCTCTCTCTGTTTCTTTTTCTCTCTCACTCTTTCTTTCTCTCTCTCTCTTTCTCTGTGTCTCCCTCTCTCATTCTCCGGTGCCAGACAGCCTGAGGCGACAGCAGCGCCAGAGTGTCTTCCCACCTCCGTGTTTGTGGTCAGAGATGACATCTCACAGAACTGGGCGGGAGAGAGATGAAGGGAGGGAGTTGGGGAGGGATTAAGAAAAAAACACTACCACAGCCGGCAGAGGCCCTGAAATGCAGCCTCCCCCCCCCCCTCCTGTGCTGTGCGTGGGTGCATGGGTTGGTTAAGAATATATCTTCTCTCTTCTCTGACCCTCCTCTCGTTGGTTTGGGTCCTGCAGCAGTTCCTCAGTTCAGTCCTCGGAACACTGTGTGTATTCCATGTGTGTGTATTCCATGTGTGTGTGTGTCAATGTGTGTGTATTCCCTGTGTGTGTGTCAATGTGTGTGTATTCCATGTGTGTGTGTGTCAATGTGTGTGTATTCCATGTGTGTGTATTCCATGAGTGCGTATTCCATGTGTGTGTATTCCATGTGAAAGCTCCAAACCTCCAGCTCATCATTTTCATTCCCGGCCTGGTTGTAAATCTCACATGCAGAAGAGGAGCTGAGTTTTACATTAGTCACTGTTGTAAAGTTGAAGCTGTTTTCCCAACAGCCAGATGATTTCAAGCTGATTTTCACCGCAGGTTTCACTCCACACTTTTACCAGTCCTTTTCTTATTTTGGTCATCTTAATTATCTTCATTTATTTTGGTCATCCTAATTGGGCTGTGGGAACTTGACTAACAAAAACAAGCCATGTGAAATGGCTCCAGATCAGCTGAGAGGGGAGAAAGGCTTTCTGGATAGCCTATTCTACTCTGTTTGACTTTATCCTAAAATTTCGTTCAGCCTGTTGGCCAGTACCACATATCGTGTAGTAGTGGAGGTGGTGGTTAAGCATTTGCAACATATCTACGTGTATTCCTCTAACAGTATGGACACGTCTCTGTTGAAAGTTGTCTGATGGTGTCTGTGGTGCCCGCATGGTTGGGCCAGATGACCCCATCACTGCGTGACCAGTTCCTCCTACTGTGGCTGGGTCTCAGCTGCCTCAGTGGTGTCTCCAGATGACGCACGCACGCACGCACACACACACACACACACACACGGACGCACGGACGCACGGACGCACGGACGCACACACACACACACACACACACACACACACGGACACACGGACGCACGGACGCACGCACGCACGCACACACACACACACACACACACACACGCACAAACGCACACACACACACACACACACACACACACACGCACAAACGCACACACACACACACACACACACACACACACATATCGATGATAATCGATGAGGACTGTGACAGTGAAGCCCAGTAATGGAGCAGATCTGGTTCTGATTGGATGTAGATCGGCCCGATGAGTGTTAATGTCCTTGCATGGCAATACGAATTGAATAAGTTATTTGAAGCAACGCGTGCTGGACAGGACATCTAACAGCCTCACTCATATTGTGCCTTGAATTCTGTTGTATCTTCATAGAAAACAAAAATACAAATGACTGAACTCGGAACGCGGAACACAGCTTTTTCCCTAATTGGCATTTCTGTCCGGTCAGGCCGGCGCTTTCGAGTACGTGCACAGTGCACAGCTTGGCAGCGAACCCAGGGCTGTGTTTACAGATGGCTGTTCTGTCCTGTAAGTGTGTCTGGGTGGGTCCGCCCACAACCTCTCACCAAATCTATGGGTGGTCGTTCACTCAGCCTGTCATTACTCAAACCCACAAAGCCTCTATGATGCCTAGCACGCTGCCAGGCTGTAAACGCAGACTTTGAACGGTAAACCTTTCTATAGACTCCAGCGATGCTCTCGCATTTACATAGGTACCAAATAGCAGGGAATGTCAGGAGCAAAAAAAAACATTCAAGGACACTGATCACTATGAGGTTGTTATTGTTATGTTTTTAAATACAGAAAATAAATGTCGAAAGCTCTCTGTCATGTGACCAAGACTCGGTCTGTCTGAGTCTGGTATTGATTAAAGTGGCTGATGACATACCACTGCTGGCTTTTCTACCCAGATGAGGATTGACTGGCCTAATGATAAGCTGTTGTGACGCTTCCTGTGCCCTTGTGGGATTTGTGGATGGCCATCTTGCATACTTCTCCATCTTAAGTGACTTCTCGTTTCTGCATGCTTTCATGCCATGTGGCTGAGTTTGGGAGCACACTGCCCTCAGGTTGTGTGTTAGATCACTGAGTTTGGGAATACTCTTCGCTCAGGTTGTGTTAGATCACTGAGTTTGGGAATACTCTTCGCTCAGGTTGTGTGTTAGATCACTGAGTTTGGGAATACTCTGTGCTCAGGTTGTGTTAGATCACTGAGTTTGGGAATACTCTTCGCTCAGGTTGTGTTAGATCACTGAGTTTGGGAATACACTGCTCAGGTTGTGTGTTAGATCACTGAGTTTGGGAATACTCTTCGCTCAGGTTGTGTTAGATCACTGAGTTTGGGAATACTCTTTGCTCAGGTTGTGTGTTAGATCACTGAGTTTGGGAATACACTGCTCAGGTTGTGTGTTAGATCACTGAGTTTGGGAATACTCTTCGCTCAGGTTGTGTGTTAGTTCACTGAGTTTGGGAATACACTGCTCAGGTTGTGTGTTAGATCACTGAGTTTGGGAATACTCTTCGCTCAGGTTGTGTTAGATCACTGAGTTTGGGAATACTCTTTGCTCAGGTTGTGTTCTGAGTTTGGGAATACACTGTGTTTAGGTTGTGTGGTAGTCACAACCTCAACATCTGTCACAGACAGGTTCTGTAAGCAGTGCTGACATAATGCCCATGGGTCACTTCAATTGAACAGGTGCAAAAAGCCCACTCTTCAATTACCCCTATTTTTGAGCTATGATTCTCTAACTATATATCTGTATTTCCTGCTCTCACTGTTTTCTAGGGGGATATGTCTGCATTGTCTGTATGTATCAAGCTCAAATTTGGAATGAGCCATATGTCACATCTTATATATGTTATACATATGCGTGTATGTGTGTTTCTGAGTGTGTGTGTGTGTCTGTGTTTGTGTGTTAGTGCATGTGTGTGTGTGTGTGTGTGTGTGTGTGTGTGTGTGTGTGTGTGTGTGTGTGTGTGTGTGTATGTGTGTGTGTGTGTGTGCATGAAGAAGGGCTGAAAACAAATAGAAAAGGGTTGGATTACGGGTGTCTTATGACTGCACTACCAACCACCAGAATGCTGTTAAACAAGGCAGGAGTGACTGTGTAGCAGAACTTGTGTCCCAGAACCACCATAGGCCCAGGGGGCCTGTTCAGCACTATTCATCACTCTCTCTACCTTCCTGCTAGTTATACAACTTCCTTTTCACTATCTAATGTTGACTTTTAAAATGTTCTTGGAAAAATGAACAAGCTCTAACAACCACCAATGGCTTCTATAATATGCAACCGAACAAAGCCTAACCTGGCTGGATCCCTTTTCCCAATTCTTTTTTTCATACTTTTGTTTTGTTATTTATTTATTTATTTACATTCATTTAAATGTCTCATTCTATACTTTTATTATAGTTTTTTTTTAAATTGTAAATTGATTAACCTGAACTGGAGTACTTTCGTACAAATGTGCTGTATATTAAATGTGACTATGTCAAGCCTTTAGTGGTTCCCTGTGCTGAACTTCGAGGTCACTAGATAAACGTTAAGGTTCCTAGTGATCTATTTTCTGATTATGATCATGTATTCAAACAGTGTCATTAATCAGTCTGTCATTCAAAACCATCAGTAAAGAGTGATTAATCTCTCTTCCTGTGAGGGAAACTCCGGCACGGAAAATTGTTAATCTACTTTTCAATCAAGTGTGACTAATTAAGCATATTTGCCCCGTGGAGGTACGTAATATGGCGCTGCATGAAGTGAGAGAAAGAGAGAGAATTATGGGAAATAAGAAGATATTTTCCATTCCACAAAAGGTATGTTATCTTGAATTATTACATTTCCGGCGACAGTGAAAAGTTCAGGAGCTATAGTTTGTGGATGTGGCAGCTGCACTCTGATACAGTGTGAAGCAGTAGCCTACCTGTGAGGTATGTTCTGCAGTTTTGTGACCTGTCTGGTGAATACGAGGATGAGTGTGATTTTATAACAGATATATCTTGTGAGCATAAATGTGAACATTTTGTGACATTTACATGCCTACATACAGTATGCAACAACATGAGCTCTATTATATAACTGTACTTGACATTTATTTACAAAGTTTTGAAAATGATGCATGTACATATAAAATATAAGTTATTATTTAAAGGCAATAAATGTAGAGTATATGCAGAGTAAGTTTAAATTTGGCCCCAAGCAGCGATTATCGGAATCCAAGCAGAATGTAGCTAGTGGAGTGCTAGATTTTTACCTTGAACATTATTCATTGGGTGGCGCTACTCCACAAATT
>NC_137916.1:24150034-24162534 GCF_963457725.1 Sprattus sprattus | reverse complement strand
ATACTGGGAATAGGATGACTGGCATTGCTTCATGAGCATGTCATGCGCGTAATTGACACTCCTAAATGTATTTAAAAAATAAATAAACTTGATTTACTTTAACCAATCATGTTCTGAAAAGGAAAGTTAAGAGGCATGTCATTTTAGGTAGCAAAATTGATAATGTAAAAATGTGAAAATTAAAATACACAGTATTAAGCTCCCAGTCTATCTGGGTACTTCAAAGGAACTCCACTGATGGAGAGAGCAGCACACACTTCATAATCTCATCCAGTGCATGTGCCATGTGGACCGTTGACACCCGTATCCTGCTTGAGTGACGCAGCCGTAGCACATCAGAGCTTGTCCATACACACAAACACACACACACACACACACACACCCACACACACACACACACCCACACACAGACCGTTGACACCCGTTACCTGCTTGAGTGATGCAGCCGTAGCACATCAGAGCGTGTCCTGCCACACACACACACACACACACACACACACACACACACACACACACACACACACACACACACACACACACACACACACACACACACTCACTCACACATATAATCTCTCTTTTATCACACACACACTCTTTTAAGATACAAGCATAGCTACACAAATAGTTGCACATACACTTATACACACACACACACACACACACACACACACACACACACACACACACACACACACACACACACACACACACACACACACACACACACACAGTTGACACCCGTACCCTGCTTGAGTGACGCAGCCGTACATCAGAGCTTGTCCTATGAACAACAATCACAAACAATGCATGTGGGAGGGTAACGCTTAGGTCATTCAATATGAGGAGCAGCAACACAAGCAATATACCGCCTGAGCTGTCTAGGATTACTTGACTTTAGAGGGCTAAAGGCTTTAGTGAATGTTCATATTGTTTAGTTTGAACTGTTAAGTGCTGTTTAGTTCAGTGTAGTTGTGTCTATATCTAGTTCATTATATGTGAAATGTCTTTTTCTGTGAACAGAAAAATATACTCAATCTCTCATTCACTCACTCACTCACTCACTCACTCACTCACTCACTCACTCACTCACTCACTCACTCACTCACTCACTCACTTACCCACTCACTCACTCACTCACTCAATCTCTCATTCACTCACTCACTCACTCACTCACTCACTCACTCACTCACTCACTCACTCACTCACTTACCCACTCACTCACTCACTCACTCAATCTCTCATTCACTCACTCACTCACTCACTCACTCACTCACTCACTCACTCACTCACTCACTCACTCTTTCACTTACTCACTCACTCACTCACTCACTCACTCACTCAATCTCTAACTCACTCACTCACTCACTCACTCAATCTCTAACTCACTCACTCACTCACTCACTCTTTCATTTGCTCACTCACTCACTCACTCACACACTCACTCACTCACTCACTCACTCACTCACTCACTCACTCACTCAGTCACTCAGTCACTCATTCACTCACTCACTCACTCACTCACTCATTCACTCACTCACTCACTCTTTCATTTGCTCGCTCACTCACTCACTCACTCAGTCTTTCATTTGCTCGCTCGCTCACTCACTCACTCACTCACTCTTTCATTTGCTCACTCACTCACTCACTCACTCACACACTCACTCACTCACTCACTCACTCACTCACTCACTCAATGTCTAACTCACTCACTCACTCACTCACTCACTCACTTACTCACTCACCCAATTACAAAAGCAGACAAACTGGTGACACTGAAACCAAAGAGTGTCAAGCCCCATGTTGATATAAAAGGAGAAACTTGATTTGTATTTTATCTAGAGGGATAACAAGACATGTGCCACACAAGCAGCCATTGTCACACAGAACTGCCCCAGCAACCTTTCCCCCTCCTACAGCTGTTTCTCTTTGGATCAGCTCACACACACACAGACACACACAGACACACACAGACACACACAGACACACACACACACACACACACACACACACACACACACACACACACACACACAGTGCACAAGAGAATGGCCCTCTCAGGTTAACTGCCCTGAAAGTAAAAAAAAATCAGCTCAGTTGGCACTTGATCATGTAAAGTAAAGAATAGATCTGTAACTCAAGAGGTGTTTTTTTACACTTTATTTCAGTATTTGATTACTGTTCTCAGTACAACGAAAAATAGCAACAAGCATTTTGATACGTCATTAATAAAGCCCATTACAGTTCACCTTGGTTGGTAAACAGGACGGCTTTGTTGTCACCAAATACTTGATTGATAGGGTGATCAACCCCTTTTTGTAGCTGTGACTGAATAGGTGATGTTTCTCTAATTTGCCTCCTTTAGTTACAGTAGTCGGAGTCACAGCACCTGCCGGCCACGTTCCAGCTGTTCACGAGCTTCTCACAGTCCACCTTCTTGTAACAGCCTTGGATAGCCTGAAAGATGATGACAAACATTGTCACTTCAGAAACATGACAATACGGATAAACCTTAGTATATATGTACCATAAGCATAGTCTCAAAGTTGTACAACTAACAAAGCTATTTTAAAAATAATATATGTTAGTTCATACATTGTCCCACCTCTGGACAAAGGACTAACGTGCTTACTTTGCCAACCAGTCACTTATGCAAAGCAAACATAAATGTTTCTTGTTTGGGCATTGGGAGAAATAAACAGAAAAATGTAACCCAGTGATGACACTGACTGAAATTGTGCGATTCTGGTTTTGTGCAATCTAATCTGCCATAACAATACAGATCAAAGATCACAGAGATAATCCTGATGAATCATGTTGCTATTTTCATATGTAGTTATATAAATCCTGAATATGAGAATACACACATTGTATATGTATGAGATTGATAACACTTACCAACACATTATTACTGATTATTGAGTTTACTTACAAACACACTATTACTGATTATTGATTATACTTTTCAACAAACTTAGTCTTATCTAATTTCACTGTGATAGCATTGCTTAGTTATGATTAGATATTTATGAGGTCATTCTTACTGGGAGAGTCGGTGAACCAGATACGACCACAGACATCTGTGCCGACACACTTCTGAGTGAAGAGATTGCACTCCAGAGCTTGTCCTGTCAAACACAAGAACTTTCTTACAAACTGCACAGTTACTCTCAAAAACAGGCAGAACTGCACTTGGTTTATCTATCCACGAGGCTATGCCTGCATCTTCGTGGCAACTCCAAGAAGGTCACATAAATGAGGTTAAAAGCCTTAAAACCACAGGTGGGGACCGAACTCCTCAGTTTGAAGTCTATTTTCTTCTGATGATGGTTGACAGTGAAAGCCTCATGGTCTTAAGCTTTTCAGACTTTGAGGTTGACTGTGACAAAATGGCCTCCCTGAGGTAATTCCCTCCACCCCACAGATCCTCTCTCTCTTTTTCTCTTCTCTGTGTTTCAGTGGACAACATGAATACGGGTTTACCAGAGGTAAGAAGCACAAGGATGATTGGGGAGAAAACAAATACTTTCATCTTCAGGTCTGTTCTGTTTAAAAACGAGAAAATAAATTTGTTTTCATCAGGAAGTGTACAACAATAAACTGCATTGCATTACTAGATAGGTACAAAAGTGCAGCAAAACTAACATAGATATTTGGAGTTTAAACTTAAGGACCCTGTTGGCAGTTATCTAGACCTTTATTTTATTCATTTATTTTAATTGAATTTATTTTATTCATTATTCATGCGTCCCCAATATCGGTTCCTAGGTAAAGTTCAAATAAAGCGAAAAAAGTTTTGTTCATGTGTCCACCAATATCGGTTCCTAGGTAAAGTTTAAATAAAGCGAATAAAGTTTTTAGACTCACCAAGGCACAGCTGACCGGGCATGTCTTTTCAACCCGCTTTACAGTAAATACTCTGACTTATCTCTTAAGGCTATTGATTTTTGGGAGCACAAGGCACATTCTGGGCGTACACTCTGTACCTGTGAGTGGTCAAACAGTGCAGAGTATCTGTGGCTTATCAACTTGTTGATGCCCTTGAGTTAAAGTGCCCAAGTGCTAATGCAATTCTTATCGTGCCACTGGAACTGCGGGTAACCTGGATGATTTACACTGAGACAACATTCAGCCATGTTAACCTTGATTGTATACCTCTGACTTCTGTCCCACAAGGCACAGCCCTCTCCAGGCCTGTTTAAATAACACCCACAATGGGAAGGGAGGGGGATCTGTAACCTGTAACCCACTGTATGTCTAATGTAGGTCAGTAAATATGTTATATTGGAGGAGGATCTGTAACCTGTAACCCACTGTATGTCTACTCTAGGTCAGTAAATATGTTATATTGGAGGAGGATCTGTAACCTGTAACCCACTGTATGTCTACTCTAGGTCAGTAAATATGTTATATTGGAGGAGGATCTGTAACCTGTAACCCACTGTATGTCTACTCTAGGTCAGTAAATATGTTATATTGGAGGAGGATCTGTAACCTGTAACCCACTGTATGTCTAATGTAGGTCAGTAAATATGTTATATTGCGTGTAAGTGTCCCCAAGTGCTCTACTACAAACACTGGAATATTTTCTCCCCTAGAGTGGCAAGCGCAAACACACACACACACACACACCCCCACACACACACACACACACACACACACACACACACTCACACACAAACGCACGCTGGCACACACACAGATGCTAAGCCATAAATGCATTCACATGTTTAAATACACGCAGATACACACGCAGTCACACAGACACACACTCACACAAGGCAGACACACACACACACACACCACACACACCTCACTCACACACACACACACACACACACACACACACACACACACACACACACACACACACCACACACACCTCACACACACACACACACACACACAAGGCAGACACACACACACACACACACACACACACACACACACACACACACACGAGCGCGCCACAGTGCACGTCCTCAGTACTGTACACCCTGCATACTCTGCAGGAAGTTATTAACTGCATGAGATCAAAGCCAGTGGACAGGATAAACATCCCCTTTGGAACCTCCAGGCAACAAACAGCTTCCGCCTCTTACTTCCTCCTCTGGTTGACACACATATTGAGCACACACCAGTTGGAGCTAGAGCCGGCCTTATTCCAGACCAGAGCTGCGATGTGCTATCCTGGGCAAGCTACTCGAAAAATGCTAAGGCCAGAGAGGAATCCGAGAACTAGAATTTTCCCAAGGTGTTTTGTGTATGAGCGCAAAACTAGGTAAAAATCGTCACCGCAAGCATTCTGTAATAATGGCAGACAAGCTAAAGACAGTATGCAATGTGTGTGTCATCAGAAATCATCCCTTCTAAGCAGCAGCTATAAAAAGTGTCTCCTGTGATAACTGTTTTTATCATGTGTCTGTCATTTATTTCCTACGGTTAGAAATCATAGTATTCACGAGAACATAACAGAACAAGAACGGGAGCATTCAGAGAATGCAAACCACCGCCTTGTGACCTTGACCTTTGACCTTGACATCTGAAAATCTAATCAATTATTGCCATTATATTACCCAATCTCCCCACAAAGTTTGATGGAAATCGGTCCATGCGTTTCTGCGTAATCCTGCTGACAGACAAACAAACAAACATACAGGGGCGAAAACATAACCTCCTTGGCGGAGGTAACAATCCATTATGCCAGGACCAGATCAGGCCTGAAACACAGTTTGTACCGGTCTGCACTCATGAATAATGTATTCTTTAATTTATTTGTACAACTAATCTGTCTAGTCAAAAGATTGCCTGACACAAAACCAGTGTAGCCAATTGCATCTCAGAATGTATTTTTTTATCTCCCAGTAGAGGGCAGTATAACCAACATGTATTGTAAACCCCTTGACTTGTCCACCGTATAAAAATACAACTCAAAGACAGGCAAATGAGCCATGTACATTAACAACCTTATCAGTTAATGCCTATAGAGTTCAAACACAGTACCTATAAAGTCTTTTTAAATCTGCCAAGGCTGGATAATATTTCTGAATTATTGCTGAGTCTATTACTAAACAGGACATATAGTATAACCCAGCAACTTCTCAGCAGTTTTTGATTTTGCAAATGTGAGTTATTCACCGACTGTTTGGCAGAGCTAAGCACACATTCAACAGATGTAGTGTTATCTTAAAAGAAAATGGTCCCGGGTTCTGCATATTTAAGAAAATACAGTAGCCCTACATAGTCTCAAAGTACAGCATCTGGAGGAGTGCCTCCATTTAATTTTTTTCTCTTTTTAAACAATTTTGGCATTCCTTTCCACCAAGCCTATTTTCATCCAGCACCTCTCATTCAAGCTACTTATGTCAAAAGCTATTTCCTCTACTTTTTGGTGCTGGCAGTGTAGGAGCAATGTCACTATGTGGTTTCTGTGTTCATTACTGTCTCTATTATGTGCATATGACATTCAATTAATAACGGATGCAAAACTACTGATACTTCACTCTATTCAAAAACAAAAACAGACCTATGCTGACACTGAAACGTTACCAATACACAAGCATGGTATGTTAAGGGTGAACGCACGGACTGGCCAAAGAGTGCAGTATGCTAAACACAACATGTGGACCCGTGCAGTCGGATGGCCAATTTCCAGCCATTATAAGTCTATCACAGAACAGCTGGAGGGTCCAATCCCAGCCATTATGAATCTATTACAGAACAGCTGTGCAGTTAAAGCTCAAGTCATTATAAATCAATTACAGAACAGCTGGATGGATAATGCTTTGCCATTAGAAGTGTATCTTGGGGCAGCTGGCATGGCTGACAATCTGCAGCGGAGTCCCCTTTTCACCAAACCTGTTGTTGCTCCATTAGAGACTGATTCCATGTGTTGGTGGGGTATCTAGTAAAGTCTGGTGAATGTCAACCATATTGTTTAGTGTTAAGGCTCACCATAAATGCTCACAAAAATACTTTCCCGACACCTCATCCCCAATGAAGTTTTTACGTATAGCTTAATGAGCGAATTTGTGTTTGTGTGTGTTAGGCGCGCGCGTGTGTGTGTGTGTGTTTGTGTGTGTGTGTGTGTGTGTGTGTGTGTGTGTGTGTGTGTGTGTGTGTGTGTTATTATGTGGTGAAAATATAATTTTGTTCTAAATACAAGTGCTCAAATTTCATTAAACATCCAAAAGTGCATCCTACGCACAAATATCAAGCATTGTAGAATGTTACACTAACTAATACTACTGAATTATAGATATTTCATCAAACTCATTATAACTGCATGACCATCAGAGATATAAAGTCAAGAGATGGTGTCTAGATTGTGGATAATTCTTAGTTTCAAGGCATTCATATAGGTTTAAGATATGCATGAAGTGTTTTCAACCTGAAAAGCTAACTAGACAGCTGTGTGCTTTACATTAGAGCTCCACCTCAGAAGACACTATCGTTGTAATTTAAGATTATATTCTTTATTGTTTATATGTTTAGTTGATAGTGAAAATAATGCAGAAAGTACAGTGCAAGGCTAGTACATGGGAGACAGGAAGCTCTTATGTCTTTGTCTATCCTTCCTGTGCTCAGCACTTATTGATAACTCATTAGAGCAACAACGGTTTTGATCAATTTTAAGGTATGTTTTCATTGTTGTTTTTCTTGGTAGATTTTATGGCACACTAGAGTTCATTTTAATGCTGTACAGTCATGTGAAAGGGTGATAAATACACCTGTTATTCCTGTTAGCTTCAGGCTAGTCATAATGTTATGTGGTTCAGGCATGAAACCCTGCAAAAACTATAACAATATATAAACATACTATCTCACGCTACCTAGGTAATGTCATCGGGCCTCTATATTTTATAGAACCACCAACCAATTACTCAGTGATTGCTGTCAATCACTGGGAGAATATGGGAGAAACACCTGGGATGTCTGATGGATGATAAGGAATGGCTGAGAATTATATCTAACAATGGGAAATACATTTGGGAAGCTAAAGGGAAATTTACACAATACAAGATAACACACAGGTATTATTGGACACCACAAATACTTAGGTACTCTGCTTCACTGCATCTGGGAGTGCCCTGTTATTCAACCATTCTGGAAAATAGTGGTGGACAATTTGGGTAACTGCCTTGGAAGTGACATACCTATATCTCCCAGATTATGCCTATTAGGGGACAGAAGACAAATACATGACATATCCAGCGCAGCATTTTCCGTTATCATGGCAGGGATTACAACAGCTGCCAGGACTATTCTCAAACTATGGAAAACACCCAAACCTCCTGACATAAAAGAGTGGGTTAATATAATGACAAAAGCAGCTTCATACGAGCTTATGCTCAACAGGGTAAACAATAGTAATAGTAATAGAGCACCAATTTCGGTCTCGTTCTGGGCTCACATTACAGTACCTTCCTCTGAGTGTACCCAACATCAATACAAATAAATACATTAATTAATTAACTAATACATTAATGAATTAATTAATAAATGAATGAATACATAAATTAATACATCCATACATCCATAAATATATCCATAAATAAATAAATACAAAATAAAAAAAATAATAACGATTGTCTTCCTAGTTATGTATCAACATGTACTGGTCTTATTTGTAATGTATTTTTATTTCATTTTTGTAAATGTCTCATAATGTACAATGTAAAGCACCAACTGCTCAACAAAAACTTGAATTACAAAAAACCCAATAGGCCTATATAAACATATACAGCAACATATAACCATATATAAAAGTATAACAATAGGTTTTACATCATGCCAAATGACCAACATACTGTATCTTAGTTGGCTAGCTTTGTTAGCTAGTTAGCTTTTTACCAGTGCCAGCTGAGTTGTTACTTGTGTTTGAAAGGAAGGTCTATTGGCCTCTATTAGCTAGCTAGTAAGCGTGATAGCTTAAGACAAAAACATTCTACTGCCTCTTTAAATGACTAATAGTTATAATGATAATATATGGCTCTGCTTCTGCCACTTGCCCTAGCACTACTTCCCATAGTTCCCTCTTGCTTTCAGACCCATAGTTGGTTGTTAAAGTGTAGCTGCACCCTTTTTTGCTGTAAACTAAATTACATGACTAAACTGTGAAGAAAGACGTCAATGCCGGTGATAAAACCGACACAATTTTATGACTTGAAAATGTCAACACACCCTCTACTGTTTAAAATCAACCTGAGCCTTGCTAGGACGTTGCTGACGTAGAGTCAACCGTTTGGGAGTTAGCTACGTCATGAAATGGGCAGCCCACCTAACCCAGCCCCCGCCCGTGAGTATGTGTCAAATTTTCATGCTGATTGAGACTCATCATTCACAGGAGTTTACACCCAGCCCCCTTGCCCACTTTGTAGCATTTTTCATAATTGTGCAGTGGGTGGAGTTAGGCTCAGAGGTTGGGATGATGCTACACTTTAAGCAAATGTCTTTTCAGCATGTTTGCCTACCCGACGGGTTGCCATACTAGTGTTCTGGTTGCCATACTAGGGTTCTGGTTGCCATGCTAGTGTTCTGGTTGCTATGCTATTGTTCTGGATGCCATGCTAGGGTTCTGGTTGCCATGCTAGGGTTCTGGTTGCCATGCTAGTGTTCTGGTTGCCATGCTAGGGTTCTGGTTGCCATGCTAGGGTTCTGGTTGCCATGCTAGTGTTCTGGTTGCCATGCTAGGGTTCTGGTTGCCATGCTAGTGTTCTGGTTGCCATGCTAGGGTTCTGGTTGCCATGCTAGGGTTCTGGATGCCATGCTAGTGTTCTGTGTTTTCATCTCTTTAAACTGCTGATCTGGAAAACACCTAAGAGCCCTCAGTCATGCCTGTCACACCCCTGATTAGGCCTGTAGGTTGCCCAAGGCAGCCACCAAGCCAGTCTTAATTCTCTGAAACAGCATGTTATCACTCTCTTTTCCTTTCCTTTCAGTTTTTTACTGTAAACCACTCCTCAGTTAACCAGTCTTGTGTTTTTGTGTGTGTTTTTTTTAAAGGTTTTGACAAGCTTTGACCGTCAATTACACTATTCGACATTGGCATTGCATCATTTAGACCAATACCATTTTATGAAAATGGACAAACATTTTTTTCCCTCTGACTCTGAATTCAGTTTCCTGGTTTTACCAGGAAAAGACCGTAGATAAAGTTTTGTAACGTATAAGTGAGACTTGTCATTGATTTCCAATTCTAGGCACAGATATTTTGAACAGACTCTGACTTATTCAGTTTCCTGGTTTTACCTGTATAAGCAATAGTTATGTGTTTGTGTGGGCGGACACGGCTGCATGCATTGTGTCTGGACTTTTGTTATTAGTTAAGTCAATCTGCACAGACACATTTTATCAAAAGAATCGAGACTACACCAACGCGTAAAGGCATGATGTGAATGTGATACAGATGCAGCTGGTTCGATCAGGTTTAGCTTTAGTGCAAATCAGGTCCGTTCCCTGTCCATATTACTACACACATGTAACTGTCCTGCTCCTCTATGCTTACTGTAAACCATGGACAGACTCACCCATACTCAGGTGGTCTAAGAATCACAGCACAATGCCTCTTTAAGAGATGTGTTATGTTATAAGGGACTTTTGATGGTGACATAACCGTACTTCTTACAAGTAAAGCTGAAACTCAATATCTGGTAGCTGCTAGTACAAGGAGTGCTGGGGGTTGATAATGGGTAAGACGGGACATACTGGAACAATCAATCCCTCCATCAGATATTCTCTCACATAAGGGAGAGGCCATGTGGAGAGGCCAGAGGGGTGTCTCCTGGGGCCTCCGTGGTCACCAATGGGGGCCCAGTACAGTGGAGGAAGGTGCAGTGCTGTTTCTTTTTCCTGTACACACAGACACATACACACACACACACACACACACACTTCTTTATTTCTGTCTCATTCCTCCCGCACTCTGGGGCTGTGGCCGCTGCATGAACCTCCGTTGTTAATTGGAGCTCCTTCAGCTAAAGGCCTTGTATGTGTGTGTGTGTATGTGTGTGTGTGTGTGTGTGTGTGTGTGTGTGTGTGTTTGTGTATGTGTATGTGTATGTGTGTGTGTGCATGTATGTGTGTGTGTGTGTGTGTGTGTATGTGTGTGTGTGCGCATGCGTGTGTATGTGTGTGTGTGAGTGTTTATGTGTGTGTGTGTGTGCGTGTGTATGTGTGTGTGTGAGTGTTTATATGTGTGTGCGCGTGTGTGTGTTTGTGTGTGTGTGTGTGTGTGTGTATGTGTGTGTGTGTGTGTGAGTGTGTATGTGTGTGTTTGTGTGTGTGTGTGTGTGTGTGTGTGTGTGTGTGTGTATGTGTGTGTTTGTATGTGTGTGTGTATGTGTATGTTTGTGTGTGTGTGTGTGTGGGTATGTGTGTGTGTGTGTGTGTGTGTGTGTGTATATGTGTGTGTGTGTGTGTGTGTGTGTGTGTGTGTGTGTGTGTGCGTATGTTAATTGGAGCCCCCTCAAATTAAGCCCTCGTAGCAAGGCTTGTCTGGATATCAGCAGACAGCTTTAAGACGTGGTTGGGATGATTGAATCGGATGCTGGGCCATTTCATAACAAAGACAAAGGTTTGATGGAGTTTTGTATGGAATGATGACAAGTCATGTTTTATGTTTTAATTATTTATTTGTTTGTGTTTGTTTCTTGGCTGCTTGTTTGTAAACCACCAGACCGGTCCTCCAGCTGGTTTGGGTTGGAACTTCCCAATCCATCTATCATCACTCTTTGCTTCACTGGGCAAAGACCGTATGAAAAAAGTTGGCAAACTCAAGATAAAAATGTACTATTAATTATCGCCTGGTGTTTAAATTGCTGTCACGTCTTAGACTGAATATTTGAGCGCGTCTTCTTGACACTTATAGGGGTACAAAATGCTAACAGAGAAACAATAAGATTTTGTGATTCACTTTAGTAAGGGGGTGGGGTTGTCTTAGTGGAAGGCCTTGCTCATTACGGAGGCAAACAGAGAATAAACACCAGGCAAATGGGTTCGTAAAGCAGACACAGGACAACCACAAGACTTCCAGCAGTAAAACCCCCTCTGCAGCAGGATCTGCATGAGTACTGCATGCATGGCCCTCTCCAGTCCCACTAATCTACACCAGAGTGGTTGCTGGGCCGCCAGCCACATCGACACATCCCCGGCGCGAAGACAGATCACGGGGAGGGGAAACAGCCGCTCTGTCGTCAAGGTGCAACGCCAGCACTCGTCTGCCGCTACGGAGCATTCGCTTCCAGTGGTCGACTCCATTTCCTCTGCTGACCAAGAGCGTATGGAGCCCAGCTAACGGCACAGCCAGCTTCCACATGTCAGCCCTGAGCTCGGCCACCCTTAGCCACAGATCAGCCACAAATGGGCCCCTGCTTTTTCTGGGGGGTGGGGTGGGGGGGGTCGCTGGCGGAAAAGCACCCACATGTGGCTCATGGCAGCGGCCAACGCTCTGTCTGCCATTTATCCGGCATCTGATTGGCCCATTTGTCTTCGAGGCCGTG